>NW_016806163.1:508325-535784 GCF_001698545.2 Rhinopithecus bieti
CTGTCTCAAAAAAAAAAAAAAAAAGAAAGAAAAGAAAATCGGGCCACTCAAAGCTGCCTCTGTTGTTTACCTGGAACCTTCTTTTTTTTTCTTTTTTTTTTAGATGGAGTCTTGCTCTGTCGCCCAGGCTGTAGTGCAGTGGCATGATCTCAGCTCACTGCAACTTCTGCCTCCCAGGTTCAAGCGAGTCTCCTGCCTCAGCCTCCAGAGTAGCTGTGATTATAGGTGTGCGCCACCACACCTAGCTAATTTTTGTATTTTTAATTAATTAAGACAGTGTCTTGCTCTGTCACCCAGGCTGGAGTGCAGTGGCACCATCTTGGCTCACTGCAACCTCCACCTGCCAGGTTCAAGCGATTCTCATGCCTCAGCCTCCCAAATAGCTGGGATCACAGGTGCCTACCACCACACCTGGCTAATTTTTGTATTTTTAGTAAAGACAGGGTTTCGCCATGTTGGCCAGACTGGTCTCAAAATCCTGGCTTCAGGTGATCTGCCCACCTCATCCTCCTAAAGTGCTGGGATTAGAGGTGTGAGCCACCACGCCCAGCCGACAATTACAATTTTTGTTTTCAATGTATCTCATTGTTCTTTCTTCTTTCAGCCACTTGGTCTTGTTTTGCAGTGTTCTGTTCTTGTTTCATGGACACCATTTCTTCTTTTTCTCTGAGGATCGTAATTTAATCCCAGTTATGGTTCTTCTATATTCTATGTTTGTGATTAACTGTATTTCAGGCAAACATAAGTTATTCTGTTGTAACTGAGTGTCTTTATTTCATGGAGATTGGAATCCCTCAAATGGTGCTTAAGAATGAAAGGCCGAGTGCAGTGGCTCACACCTGTAATCCCAGTACTTTGGGAGGTTGAGGCACCCAGGTCTCTTGAGGCCAGGAGTTTGAAACCAGTCAGGGCAACATAGCAAAACTCTGTCTCTACAAAACAAAACAAAATTAGCCGGATTTGGTGGTGCATGCTTGTAGTCCCAGCTACTTGAGAGGCTGAGGTGGGAGGATTATGTGAGCCTGGGAGGTGGAGGCTGCAGTGAGCCAAGATCACAGCACTGCACTCCAGCCTGAGTGACAGAGTGAGACTCCATCTTAAAAAAGAAGAAATGGAAAATTTAAAAATGTCACTCAATTCTTGATGTGATCTCATATTTGCTATTCACTTTCTCTTGGTGGGGGACATTAACACCTTGTGTTCTTGGATTCTCTGTCCCCTTTCAAGGGACCAAAGACCTCCTGGTCTCATTGATCCTTTGTGGCTGCCCAAATCCCTTTTCTACCCCAACCAACCCAGGTCCTCTTGAGAAAGCTTTCTCTGTTGTCCAGCTTCCGCACACGGGCTGGGCTGCCACTTCCCTCTGTCGGCCTCTCGTCATGCTTCATGGCTTCAGTCCACCACCAGGATCTCCCCTGCCTAAGTTTTTAGCATGGTTGTGGATTCCTGTCTTTTTTGTGTATACCTTTGCTCTTGTTTCTAAGGGCTGGTGGGTGAGGAAAAGATAGGGAGACACTGCTACACGTGCTTAGATGGCCATACTGAAACCAGAAGCTGGAGAAAATGATAGGAATAAGAGAGGGCTCGTCTTTAAGAATGTAAGAGTCGGCCGGGCCCAGTGGCTCACCTGTAATGCCAGCACTTTGGGAGGCCGAGGTGGGCAGATCACTTGAGGTCAGGAGTTCAAGACCATCCTGGCCAACATGGTGAAACCCCGTCTCTACTAAAAATACAAAAAAAAAAAAAATCCCAGCTACTTAGGAGGCTGAGGCAGGAGAATCACTTGAACTTGGGAGGCGGAGGTTGCCGTGAGCTGAGATCGTGCCACTGCACTCCAGCCTGGGCAACAGAGCAAAACTTCTGTCTCAGAAACAAAAACAAAAAAAAAACACACACAGAATGTAAAAGTCAGGGTGAGCTGGATATGGGAAGGTAAAAAATGGTGAGGCCACATGAGTGAGAGCAGATGAAGCAATGTTTCATTGGGAGCAATGCTGCAGCTACCAGTGAGATATCTGGAGGCACCCGCATGGCAGTCATACTGTCAGCCTAAGCAACTGGTGACATTATCAAAGATCTACTGGGTTAAGAAGAGGAGGGGATGTTACTTATTTGGGTCATGTTCCAGATGTAGGACTGAAAGACATCTTGGAGATCCTATAGTCCAACTGTCTTGGGTGGTGGTGGTGGTTTTTTTTTCCTTCCTCCACAGAAGAGGAAAACAGGTTCTGAGATGTGAATGATCAGCCCACAAGTGCTCTGTGAGCTCGGGTGGAGAGGTGTCCTGGCAGTCCCAGCTCAGAGCTCCTTCTTGGGCCTCGCAGCCCTGGCATTTGGACTGGCTGCTGCCGACCCATCCTGAGGGTGTGTTTGGTTTCCTAGGGCGACTCAGGAGGACCCCTGGTCTGCGAGGAGCCCCCTGGCCGGTTCTTTCTGGCCGGCATCGTGAGCTGGGGAATTGGGTGTGCAGAAGCTCGGCGTCCGGGGGTCTATGCCCGAGTCACCAAGCTACGTGACTGGATCCTGGAGGCCACCACCAGAGCCAGCATGCCTCTGGCCCCCACGGTGGCTCCTGCCCCGCCGCCCCAGCACGGCCTGGCCCACCAGTCGTGAGAGCCCTGGGGTCAACACCCCCACCAAATCCACGCAGGCCCCCAGCACTGTGCCTCTTGACTGGGTCACCGTTCCTAAGCTACAAGGTATTTTCAGGGCAGAAAGGTAGAAGATGATGTACGCGCCTATCTTGATTTAGGGAGAATTGATATCATCATAGTATTTTCATAATTTTGGGTCTTCCTGTTCAAGGAAAGGTCACGTGTATCCATTTATTCCCATCTTCTGTTGCGTGTACCCTCATGGTATCTTTCTGTCCATAGGTCTTGCCCATGTCTTGCTAACTATGGCGATCTATCAATGGAATACTTTTTTATTTTTTTTGAGAGTCTCACTCTGTCACCGAGGCTGGAGTGCAGTGGCATGATCTTGGCTCATTGCAAGCTTCACCTCCCGGGTTCAAGCGATTCTCCTGCCTCATCCTCCCGAGTAGCTGGGATTATAGGCATGCAACACCACACCCAGCTAATTTTTGTATTTTTAGTAGAGATGGGGTTTCCGCATGTTGGTCAGGCTGGCCTCGAAGTCCTGACTTCACGATCCGCCCACCTCAGCCTCCCAAAGTGCTGGGATGACAGGCGTGAGCCACCGCGCCCGGCCTGGGATACTTCCTATTGTATTTACAAATAGCTTGTACCCAGACAACTTGTAGGATTGGCTGGGTGCGGTGGCTCATGCCTGTCATTGCAGCACTTTGGGAGACTGAGGCGGGAGGATCGCTTGAGGTCAGGAGTTCAAGACCAGCCTGGCCAACATGGTGAAACCCTACTAATTTTTTGTCTCTACTAAAAATTAGCTGGGCGTGGTGGAGGACACCTGTAATCCCATCTACTCAGGAGGCTGAGGCAGGAGAATCGCTTGAAGCCAGGAAGCTGCGGTTGCAGTGAGCCGACATGGCGCCACTGCACTCCAGCCCGGGTGATAAGAGCACAACTCCATCTCAAAAAAAAAAAAGAAAAAAGAAAACTTGTAGGACTGTATCTGTTTCCAAAACCTGTCAGTTGCTTTCACACACACACACACACACACACACATTTTTTTTTCTTCTGAGACAGAGTTTCACTCTTGTCGCCCAGGCTGGAGTGTAGTGGTGCGATCTCGGCTCACTGCAACTTCCACCTCCCGGTTCAAGTGATTCTCCTGCCTCAGCCCCCTGAATAGCTGGGATTACAGGCGTGCATCACCATGCTCGGCTAATTTTTGTACTTTTAGTAGAGTCAGGGTTTTGCCATGTTGGCCAGGCTGGTCTCGAACTCCTGACCTCAGGTGATCTGCCTGCCTTGGCCTCCCAAAGTGCTGGAATTACAGGTGTGAGCCACTGCGCCCGGCCATGCTTCATTTCAGTTCACCTACACCCCATACTCTGTTCCGAAACCCCATAGCAATCGTACCCCTTCCTTTTCTGAGCTGCCCCATGGTCTCCTGGAGTGCAGCCCTGTCTTTGCAAGGAGCCCCTAAACCCGGCGTTGTGGGCTGCGGGCCTGTGGCGGGGTCTGTTGCGGGGGGTCCTCAGGCTGACTGGGCTGCTGCTGTTTTCTTAACTTCCGTCCCCCAGGCTAGGCCACGAACTTGCTGCAAGACCTTGGGCAAACTATGGACACCTCGAAGCCTCCACGGCTTCCTCTGTGGAATGGGTGGGATTGCGGCCCCTTTAGGGCCTGGCTGCAGTTGGTGTCCTGGGACCCTGCCCAGCCCCATGCTCCCATCCGAGCAGGCCAAGATCCCCAGACCTGGTCCTGTGTCCCCCTTCCAGAATGTGGGGCCAGGCCTGCAATGGAGAAGCCCACCCGGGTCGTGGGCGGGTTCGGAGCTGCCTCCGGGGAGGTGCCCTGGCAGGTCAGCCTGAAGGAAGGGTCCCGGCACTTCTGTGGAGCGACTGTGGTGGGGGACCGCTGGCTGCTGTCTGCCGCCCACTGCTTCAACCAGTAAGCCCCGCCTCTTCCAGGAAGGCTGCCCGGTTTCCCCTCCTCACCAGCCCCTCCCTGTCAGAAACCATCCTGCTGGGGCTGCCTCATGGTGCCCCCCCACCCCTCGCTCCACCCTGGGGAGCAGCCCTTCCTCTCCTGAGGGCAGCTGAGAGACAGGAGGGAGCCGGTGCCCAGGCTTCTGAGGACAAACAGGGCCTAACCAGGGGAGGGGAAGAGGGTTCCTTCCCCACTGCTTGCTACCCAGGCAGCATTTATCTTGGAGATTCCCAGGCACAGTGGCCCACATCCGTGGTCCCAGCTACTCAGGAGGGTGAGGCAGGAGAATTGCTTGAGCCCAGGAGGTCGAGGCTGCAGTGAGCCTGATGGTACCACTGCACTCCATCTGGGGCAGCAGAGCGAGACCCTGTCTCAACAAAAAGACTCATAAAGCTGTAGGGGGTTGGGAGGGCTCTGGCACAGGTGTAGAAAATGAAGCCTGAGGGTCCCCTGACTTGCCCAAGGTCCCCCAACTCGGGATCCTTTTCAGGAGGAGCCTGGCAGCCCCTCTTCCCCTGGTCCTCCTCCATGGAGCCGAGGGTCAGAGGAATGGTCCTGGGGCCCAGGCAGCCCTGTGTGGCTTTCCGGGGGAGTGCATCAGCCCTGTCCGTCCCCCAAGAAGGCGGGCATGTGCTGAAGGGAGGGCACGTCTGAGGGCCCTGTCTCCACAGCACGAAGGTGGAGCAGGTTCGGGCCCACCTGGGCACTGCATCCCTCCTGGGCCTGGGCGGGAGCCCGGTGAAGATCGGGCTGCGACAGGTGGTGCTACACCCCCTCTACAATCCTGGCATCCTGGACTTCGACCTGGCTGTCCTGGAGCTGGCCAGACCCCTGGCCTTCAACAAATACATCCAGCCTGTCTGCCTGCCCCTGGCCATCCACAAGTTCCCCGTGGGCCGGAAGTGCATGATCTCCGGATGGGGAAATATGCAGGAAGGAAATGGTGAGTCCTGCCCCGATCGAGGGGAATGGTGGATTTACTCTCCAGGGCCTGGCCTGGGGAGGACCAGGATGGGCATCTCTTACCTGGACCTTAAACCAATTCCATGGCACAGGGACCTCTGTGGCTGATTCCTTTGTCTTTAGTCCCACTGCCCACACACCACTCACCTCCCCATTCCATCTGGGGGCAAAATCTGGCCTTTGCCTGTTTGTATAAATAAAGTTTTATTGGAACAAGGGCCACGTTCTCGCATCAACAGACTGTCTATGGCTGCTTTCCTGCAATAGCAGCAGAGTTAAATACTTGTGACAGAGACTGGCCTTTAAAGTCGAACTTATTTATTTATTTATTTATTTATTTATTTATTTATTTATTTTCGAGATGGAGTCTCGCTCTGTCTCCCGGGCTGGAGTGCAGTGGCTGGATCTCAGCTCACTGCAAGCTCCTCCTCCTGGGTTCATGCCATTCTCCTGCCTCAGCCTCCCGAGTAGCTGGGACTACAGGCGCCCGCCACCTCGCCCGGCTAGTTTTTTGTATTTTTTAGTAGAGACGGGGTTTCACCGTGTTAGCCAGGATGGTCTTGATCTCCTGACCTTGTGATCTGCCCGTCTTGGCCTCCCAAAGTGCTGGGATTACAGGCGTGAGCCACCGCGCCCGGCCCTAAAGCTGAACATATTTAAATTCTCGGGCCATTTATAGAAAACGTTTGCTGGCAGCCACACGCGGTGGCTCACACCTGTAATCCCAGCACTTGGGGAGGCTTCAGCCAGTGGATCTCTTGCAGTCAGAAGTTTAAGACCAGCCTGGCCAACAGGGCAAAACCCCGTCTCTACTAAAAAAAATACAAAAATTGGCTGGGTGCGGTGGCTCACGCCTATAATCCCAGCATTTTGGGAGGCCGAGACGGGCGGATCACTTGAGGCCAGGAGTTCGAGACCAGCCTGCCAAACATGGTGAAAGCCCATCTCTACTAAAAATACAAAAATTAGCCCGGTGTGGTGGCGCGCGCCTGTAATCCCAGCTACTCGGGAGGCTGAGGCAGGAGAATCACTTGAACCCGGGAGACGGAGGTTGCGGCGAGCTGAGATCATGCCATTGCACTCCAGCCTGGGCAAAAAGAGTGAAACTCCGTCTCAAAAAAAAAAAAAAACAAAAACAAAAAAAAACTTCCCACCCCAACAGTTAATGCTTCCCTTGACCTCAGAATGGCCTCCTGCACATTACCCAGGTGCTAGGGCGGCAGCCCCATGGGGACAGGGGGGAGACTTTTGCGCTCTGAGTGAGGAATCCGAGGCCCACCTCCTTCTCACTTTGTGGCTTTGTATGATACCTGCAACTCTGAGCCCTGGTTTCTTCGTCTGTGGGGTGGGGATGCTGCATCTCGGCACTGTTAGAGGACCCGAACTGGAGCTGCTCTGAGGATCACTCTGCAAGTGGCCTTTCTGGGCTCTTTCCCTGGTAGCCACCAAGCCCGAGCTCCTGCAGAAAGCGTCCGTGGGCATCATAGACCAGAAGACCTGTAGCACGCTCTACAACTTCTCCCTCACAGACCGCATGATCTGCGCCGGCTTCCTGGAAGGCAAAGTTGACTCCTGCCAGGTAAGCATTCAAAGGGGGAAACCGGGCAGTATTTACATGACACGCCCACACCAGTTCACCTGGCAGTTCTGTGTGTGCAGACCTAGATGTCTTCCCTTCCTTTCCTTCCCTCCCTTTCCTTCTCTCTCTTTCTCTCTCTCTGACGGAGTCTTGCTCTGTCATCCAGGCTGGAGTGCAGTGGCACGATCTTGGCTTACTGCAACCTCCGCCTCCCGGGTTCAAGCGATTCTCGTGCCTCAGCCTCCCGAGTAGCTGGGATTACAAGCATGTGCCACCATATTTTTGTATTTTTAGTAGAGACGGGGTTTCACCATGTTGGCCAGGATGATCTCAATCTCCTGACCTCATGATCCGACTGCCTGGGCCTCCCAAAGTGCTGGGATGACAGGCGTGAGCCACATACCCAGCCTAGATTTCTTTTTTTTTATTTTTTGAGATGGAGTCTTGCTCTGTTGCCCAGGCTGGAGTATAGTGGCATGATCTTGGCTCACTGCAACCTCTGCCTCCTGGGTTCAAGTGATTCTCCTGCCTCAGCCTCCCGAGTAGCTGGGACTACAGGCATGTGCCTCCACACCCGGCTAATTTTTGTATTTTTAGTAGAGACAGGGTTTCACCATGTTGGCCAGGCTGGTCTTGAACTCCTGACTTCAGGTGATCCGCCTGCCTCGGCCTCTCAAACTGCTAGGATTGCAGGACTGAGCCACTGCGCCCAGCCATAGCCACCATGCTCAGATTTCTGAAGGGCTCAACCGTGCACGCAAAGACAGAGGTTAATTTTCAGGCTCGGTGCAGTGGCTCATGCCTGTAATTCCAGTGCTTCAGGAGGCTGAGGTAGGATCAGTTGAGGCCAGGACTGCAAAACCAGTCTGGGTGACATAGTGAGACCCCATCTCTACAAAAATAAAAAAAAAATTGTCAGGCAGAGTGGCAGGTGCCTGTGGTCCCAGCTCCTTGGGCAGCTGAAGTGGGAGGATCTCTTGAGCCCAGGTGTTCTAGGCTGCAGCAAACTGTGATCACACCACTGCCCTCCATCCTGGGTGACACAGCAACACCCCATCTCAAAAAACAGACAGGCAGGTGCAGTGGCTCCTGCCTGTAATCCCAGCACTTTGGGAGGCACAAGTAGACAGATGACCTGAGGGTAGGCAGTTCAGGACTGGCCTGGCCAACATGGCGAAACTCCATCTCTACTAAAAAAATACAAAAATTAGCCAGGAAGGGTGGTGGGTGCCTGTAATTCCAGCTGCTCGGGAGGCTGAGGCAGACAGTATTGCTTGAGCCCAGGAGGCGGAGGTCACAGTGAGCCGAGATCATGCCACTGCACTCCAGCCTGGGCAACAGAGCGAGACTTCGCCTAAAAAAAAAAAAAAAAAAAAGGCATCAGATTTCAAAAGTAACTCTCAAGGTTAGATGCCACTATTACTAATCAATACAAAATACCAATGACAGTGTAAATGCCCATTCGTAGGCAGTAGTTAAAAGAAAGGTGGTAAATAACCTGATGGAAACCTACCCAGCCCAAGTTCTCAAACAAGACTCCTGAGTTCAAATCCTGCTTCAGTTGCTGTGTGACCCCAGGCAAGTGCCTCAACCGCTCTGGGCCTCTGATCCTCATACGTAAAGTGAGAAACGTTAACAATGCCTGTCTTCTAGGAGTGTTGTGAGATCAGTGTCTTGCATAGTCTTTTCTTCCTATGTATTCATTATATTGTATTATTATTTTTGTGTGTGTGTGAGATGGAGTCTCACTCTGTCTCCCAGGCTGGAGTGCAGTGGCCGGATCTCAGCTCACTGCAAGCTCCACCTCCCGGGTTTATGCCATTCTCCTGCCTCAGCCTCCCGAGTAGCTGGGACTACAGGCGACCGCCACCGCGCCCGGCTAATTTTTCATATTTTTTAGTAGAGACGGGGTTTCACTGTGTTAGCCAGGATGGTCTCGATCTCCTGACCTCGTGATCCACCCGTCTCGGCCTCTCAAAGTGCTGGGATTACAGGCTTGAGCCACCGCGCCCGGCCTGTATTCTACTTTTTAATCATACTCTCTATATAATCATACTCTATTTAAAAATACTCTCTATATCAATAAGCAATTCATAATAGCTTTTTATATTGAAAAGAATGTTGAGGCCAGGCCAGGTGGCTCACATCTGTAATCCCAGCACTTTGGGAGGCCGAGGCAGGCGAATCACCTGAGGTCAGGAGTTGGAGACCAGCCTGGCCAAGATGGTGAAACCCTGTCTCTACTAAAAATACAAAAATTGGCTGGGCGTGGTGGCAGGTGCCTGTAGTTTCAGCTACTCGGGAGGCTGAGGCAGGAGAATTGCTTGAACTCAGGAGGTGGAGGTTGCAGTGAGCCAAGATCGCGCCACTGCACTGCAGCCTGGGCAAGAGAGCATGACTCTGTCTCAAAAAAAAAAAAGGAAATAAGCCTGGCAGCTAATGATCAGGGGCTACTGCTAGGTGGTAGGACTATTGGTGGCTGTTATTATTTTAGAGTTTTCTGCATTGTTTTACTGCCCCCAAACAAAAGCAAGAATGATGGAAACTCAGAGAGGGTAAGTGACTCACTCCAGGTCACACAGCCAGGCATGGGGCTGCAGCCAGGTCTCCAGACCCACGCTGTGCCCTCTGCCCCCCTGCCCTCGATGGGGCCCACCCACTGTGGGAACGCAGGAGGGTATAGCAGTGCCGGGAAGAGAGGGTCCCTGGAGGACCAACCAGTGCTCTTTCCTTCCTTTCTAGGGTGACTCTGGGGGGCCCCTGGCCTGCGAGGAGGCCCCCGGCGTGTTTTATCTGGCAGGGATCGTGAGCTGGGGTATTGGCTGTGCTCAGGTTAAAAAGCCGGGCGTCTACACACGCATCACCAGGCTAAAGGACTGGATCCTGGAGATCATGTCCTCCCAGCCCCTTCCCGTGTCTCTGCCCTCGACCACAAGGACGCTGGCCACCACCAGCCATCCCCCCAGGACGACAGCTAGCCTCACAGTCCCGGGGGCCACACCCAGCAGACCCACCCCTGGGGCCGCCAGCAGGGTGACGGGCCAACCTGCCAACTCAGCCTTATCTGCCATGAGCACCACTGCTAGGGGACAGATGCCATTTCCAGATGCCCTGGAGGCCACCACGCACTCCCAGCTACCAGGTACCGGGAGAGGCGGAGGGACCCCTGGGAGTGGAGGGTACCATGTTAATCAGCTCGGGCTGCCAAACAAAACATAACATCCTCTCTGGCCTGGCGCAGTAGCTCACGCCTATAATCCCAGCACTTTGGGAGGCCAAGGTGGGTGGATCGCCTGAGGTCAGGAGTTCCAGATCAGCCTGGCCAACGTAGTGAAATCCCATCTCTACCAAAAAAAAAAAAAATTAGGTGGGCGTGGTGGCGGGCGCCTGTAATCCCAGCTACTCGGGAGGCTGAGGCAGGAGAATCGCTTGAACCCAGGAGGCAGAGGTTGCAGTAAGCCGAGATGGTGCCATTGCACTCCAACCTGGGTGACAGAGTGAGACTTCCATCTCAATAATAATAATAAAAGACCAGGTGTGATGGTGCACACCTGTGGTTCCAGCTACTGGGGAGGCTGAGACAGGAGAATTATTTGAGCTCAGGAAGCAGAGGCTGCCGTGAGCTGAGATCACGCCATTATACTCCAGCCTGGGTGACACAGCCTGTCTCTAAAAAAATTAAAATGAAAGCAGGGGCTTTGATGGTTCACAGCTGTGCCATGTCCTTGGGTGAGTGTTTCTTGTGAACCTGGCAGCTGCCCTCATGTGGGTCTGTCCCCGCAGCCTGGGGGCTGTCACTTTCTCAGTCTGAGCTGATTTTTCCTTTTTCAATAGCTATGGCCTGGGAGCTCTTAACCTTGGGCCCAAAAGAGGTGGAGAAGCCCCGCCTTGAAATACAGGCGGGTTCTGTGTGGAGGCAGTTGGCCCAAGGACAGGGGCTGCGGCTGCTGTCAGATTCTCCAAGGCCACCTAGTCTTGGGTCAGGGCCAGATGGTGCCCCGGCTGGTTCGGAACTGGCACTTCCCCTTGCCGACCTTGGTATCTGCTGCAGGTGGCACAGGGGGAAAGGGGCACCCAGGGAAGCCAGCTGGGTGGTGACAGAGGGCGGGGAGGGGGGCTTGCCCCTGAGGAGGAAAATGGAAAACGGCCCTCTGGAGACAGCAGGTGGGTACGGGTCCCCTCCATGGGTGGTAACGGGGTCCCTGAAGCCCCCGGCAACCACCCCATGTATTCTTTCTACAGCTGTGTTCTGAGGAAGGCCTTTGCACTTGGCACCGTCTGGGGAGGGCTCGGAGGCCATCAGGGATCCAGGCAGAGTGCCAAGGCAGGGCTGGGGCCTCTGGGTCAGGGCCCTGGTGTGTGCAAAGGCCTTGGGGTGGGAGGGACTCCTGGAGGACGGAGATGTGGGAGGCTGCCATGAGAGGGGCTTTTGGCCTGGCCCCGGGCAGGGGGGAAGGTATGGTCCCAAAGCTGAAGTCACAGGAGACAAATGCATTTCCAATGTTATTTGAGAAAAGCCCAAAGACCAAGCAGCAGGCCCGGTGTCCTTTCCTGCCGAGTTTTCCTGGGGCAGGTCCGCCCTCGCATCCGGGGCTCCCAGGGGGATTCACGGAGGGGCGGCGCCCTGGGGGGCTTCGTGGAGGAGGCGCCCTGGTCCACCTGCCCATGCGCCTGGCTCCCCCCGCAGACTGCGGCCTGGCGCCAGCGGTGCTCAGCAGGATTGTGGGCGGCAGCGCAGCGGGCCGCGGGGAGTGGCCGTGGCAGGTGAGCCTGTGGCTGCGGCGCCGGGAACACCGCTGCGGGGCGGTGCTGGTGGCAGAGAGGTGGCTGCTGTCGGCGGCGCACTGCTTCGACGTGTGAGTCCCAAACGCTCCAAATGCCCCTGCATGTGTCTGTAGCTCACACGGAACCGAACTGCTGCCTGAAAACGCACCGTGACCCCCTCCTTTGCCGGAGTGCCCTCCCCGACCCCGGGGTCCCACTGCCCCAGGCTGCTCCTCCCAACCCCCCCATCCCCACTCCCTGCAGTCCTCCCCCCTGCCACCCACCCACCCCTCAGCCTTGGACCACCCTGGGATTTGTTCCTACCCCGGCAGTCCCCACCAAACCCGGGGGCTGCAGCCTCCCAGCTCCAGGCCAAGTCCCACGGGGACACTGGGTCACTTGCTTTCCCCAGCCCTCAGCCCCTGGCACTTATGCTCCAGCCCCCCCCAAAGCCCACCCCAGTAGAAGCTGTCCTCCCCAGGGGCCCAAGCCCTGGAGGGCTAGGGGCTACGGTATTCCAGAGGGAACAGCCGACCTCCGGGCCCTGCGGGGGCTCGAGGTCAGAAGGTGGGGGGCGTGGGGGCGGACGCCTCATGGGGCACAGTCTTTCAGAGCGCTAGTATTAGGTGTGATGACTGCAGTTCTTGGTGCTGTGTCGGTCCTTGTGGGAGGACGATTGAGCCCATTCCCAGACTGGCAGCCAGAGACCAAGTGGTCCAAGAACTTCTGTGGTCGCCCCCTGTGGACACCGCAGGGGCCGGGGTGGGGGCGCGGGGGCTCTGGCCGACGCCTGTCCTCGCGCGCCCTCAGCTACGGGGACCCCAAGCCAGTGGGCGGACCTGCCTAGGCAACGCGTTCCTGAGGCGGCGCGGAGGGGCGCTGGAGCGCTGGCGCGCCATCTACAAGCACCCGTTCTACAATTCTACACGCTGGACTACGACGTGGCGCTGCTGGAGCTGGCGGGGCGGCTGCGCCGCAGCCGCCTGGTGCGCCCCATCTGCCTGCCCGCGCCCCTGCCGCGCCGCCAGGACGGTGCGCGCGCGTGATCACCGGTTGGGGCTCGTGCGCGAAGGAGGTAGGTGCGGCCCGGGCGGAGGTGGTGCGGGTGCGAGGGCAGGCAGCCGGACGGTGTCCCCACCATGCCCCATCTCGCTCGATCCGCAGGCTCCGATGCCGCGGGCAGCTGTCAGAAGGGCGGCCGTGCGCGCTCCTCAGCGAGCAGACTTGCCGCCGCTTGGCTACCCGGGTGCAGATCAGCAGCCGGCATGCTGTGGTTGCGGGCCTTCCCGCAGGGCGGCGTGGACAGCTGCTCGGTGAGCCCGCGCCCGGCCCGGGCGACCAGGGCAGGTCTGCCCAGCCGCCGGGAGGAGGGTTCCCGCCACGAGCCCACCATCCGTGCAGTACTTCTCCAGAGGATCAGGTCAGGGGGGACTTTTTGGCTCTGGAGGAATTTCCACTGCCACAACCGTTTATTGACCCACTGCATCCCACCCCTTGGTGCCTCAGACGAGCAGAGCAGCAGAGGCTGCCAGCGGGAGGCCCCATTCCACTCCGGGACCACGTGGCGGTGTCCCATAGAATGTCTGCCACCTTTGCATGAGCCGCATTTTTCCAGCAGTGAAAGTGCACTCCAAGGGAAGCCACTTCACTACGGTCACCCCTACAGGGGCAGTGACCCAAGGGCGGGAGGGATAACGGGGACTTGAACCCCACTTCTCTCCTCCAACAAGGTGACGTCGGGGGACCCCTGGCCTCAATGGACCCTCGCGACCGATGGGTGGCTAACTGGGGTCACGCCAGCTGGGGCTAGGCTGCGCCGGCCCCACTTCCAGGTGTCTGGATACCCGAGTGGCAGCTGTGAGAGCCTGGAGAGAACAGACACCAAGTGACCGCACGTGATCGCCCAGTGGCCGGGACTCTAGGCGAAAGCAGCAACGGAGCAGCACGCAGAAACCCCACCGCACGGACCCTACCCAAGGACGGGAGTTGGTGCGTGTTTGGGGGGGCTGTGAGGTCATGGATGGCATTTGTTGGTAGCACCCTTTGTTCCAATAAACACAGCTCCTCCACCCTGGCTCACTGGTCAGTATCCTCAGTGTCACTGCGAGACCACTCTGGCCTGGCGCTCCAACAGGACCCGGGTGGAGGAGAGAGGGGGTCAAGCAAGCCGTCGACAAGAGGAGGGCTGTCCCCCTTAGCTTTGGGGCAGGGGTGGCGGCAACAAAGCATCCTCGTGATCTCAGCAGCCCGGTGCACTTAAGGGGAAAGATGGACTTCTCCAGAGCAGGAGAGGCTGAGACCCTCCGAACTGGGGTTCCAGGAAAGCGGCGTCAACTCTGTCGCCCCAGAGATCTTAAGCGGAGGGACAATAAAGAGTTCTCTCTCCGCCCTCCACGCAATTTATTTGCCCGGTGACAGCTCCGGTGGGGTCTGACCACCTCCACCTCCAAACTCTAGACAAGAGTTCTCCGCCCAGAAAATATGAGGCTGACCTGGGCCCACTAGGGGAAGACCCCAAAGGCCTGAAGGAGGTGCCACTGGGCTGCCAGCACTTTGGGAAGGCACAGGGCCCCCCCACCCCCGATATCCAAGCTGCACTGGCTGGCAGGGGGCAAGGTGGGGGGGTGGCGAGGACACAGTCCCGTCTGTCCCAGCACCGGTGCCACCCCGCTAAGCCTCGAGCAGGCAGTACGCACATGCGGGCCCCGCCTCTCAGACCACGTTTATGGAAATGAACGGGGCGGGGCGGCCCGCGGGCTCGCCAGTCACATGTTGGCTCGTTCCCGCTGCAGCCGCGAGTTGTAGGCGCGGGACACGGTGTTCCAGGCGTCCATGTAGCGGTCCATGCACATGGCGATGCACTTCTGCGGGACCGGAGGGGCGCACGGCTCAGCTCCGGACCTCGCGCCCCCAGGGACCTCCCACACCCCGGATCCAGGCCGCCCGGGCTGCTGAGTGCACGCGTGCGGTAGCCTCTCCGCCGCGCCGCCTCTTTAGTCTGCGCACGCGCAGACACCTCCCCCCTCGAATCTAGATCCTCGCGACCCTTGCCCCGAACCTCCGCGGGTCTCACCTGCTCAGAGTTGTCCAGGGAGCCCCCAGGTTTCCCGATACACTTCCGGAAACACTTGTCCGTCATCCTCTGTGGAGACACGCGAGGCTTCAGCTGCGACGTCCGCCCCCAGGGGTGGCCCTGTCGCCCCCAGCGCCCGTCCCCGGCCAGCCCCGCACCTGCAGCAGCTCCTGCGCGTTGGCCACGGCGATCTGCACCTTCACCTGCTCCATTATGAGCCCTGGGTCCAGCTTTCCGCTGCTGGAGCCCCCGAAATCGGAGCCGAAGCCGCCCTCCATGGCTCCGCAAAGTCAACCGGACCGAGGCCGCGTGCGCCGACCCGTAGCTGCGCCGGAAGCGGGCCGCCCGGGACACCACGGGAAACGGAGTCTACGTGGGCGGGGACGGAAGACTACAACTCCCACAAGACCGCGCGCGCCCGGGCCTTTCCAGGTCGTGCGGGGGGCCCTCTGCTCACGCGCAGGCCTGGAGCTGCCGTTACCTACAGAAGCCACCCGTGGTTGCGACTCTGCGGGAAGGCGGCCGACTTCGCCCGGGGAGTGGGGTGCAACTGCGTGCGGCCGAAGCCGAGCACTTTGTAGACAGGATCTGTCTCCGCCTCGTCCCCAGAGGCCTGCCGCGCATGCGCACGAGGCACCCGGCGCGCCTATATGACGTGCTGCTGCCGGGGCGGAGCCCGGTCGCATCACATGACGAAGAGTCCACTGGTGCTACAGCGTCGGAGGCTCACTAGAAAAAAACGGGCAGGGTCCCATGCATCGCCTGGGACTTGTCTATACTCGCCAGTCACCTTTTCCTTGAGGGTGGAGGGGTTTTAGACATCCGCTTCATTGGGGACAGAGGCCCCGGCTCGAGCTTCCCCGCGCAGGAATAAACTCGAGGCAGAACCTAAAATCAAAATGTTTATTGGAGTGTTGTACAAAAGTTTCCAGTCATAAAATGTATATTACAAATCATTGGAAAAAAAAAAAAAAAAAAGAACAACACATTTGGCATGCATCTTCTTAAAAACCGAATCTCGGAAATGAAAGTCCATGCCAGCCCCAAGGCTACAGCCCAGCTCCGTTTGCAGGTTGTGCTGTGACGCTCGCTGGACGCGGGGCTTGGAAGACGCTGCAGGCGGCGACGCCCCAGGACCGAGTTCCTGGGATCTTTAACAAAGAACTGCCGCGTGCAGGCCTCAGACCAACCCCAGCCAAAGCCGCTGGCATGAGGACAGGTGCATGATCGGATTCTGGGTCAGCCCGCAGGCCTCCTGGGCTCAGCGGGGCAGGCTTCCGCGTTAACCTTGGGCTGTGCACCCCAGAACCCGCGTTGGTCCAGCAGCCGTGGGCCTCCCCCCAGGGCTGGGCGGCGTCTGATGCTTCGCAGGGAGGGCGCTAGGCTTGGAGTCACACGGCATGGGCTTACAACAGAGGGATGGGTTCGCATCGTTCTAAGCGGCACACAGCTAAGCGTATTTGGGGACAAATGCAAATTGTTTCCCAGGCCATAAATAACTTTTAAAACTTTGATTTTCTTAGTGTTTCCAAAGACTCAATTCTCAATGAATCTCCAATCACCCACAGGCTGCACAGTCCACACCTCTCACCACTCCCTTCAGCTAAGGGCACCCGCAGTCCTAGGACCACCCCCCGCTCCACCCAAGGCAAATGTAGGGTGGGGGGTTCTGTGGACCTGGGGCGTGCTATGTTCAGGACAGGGCTGGGCAGCGTCTGGACACCAGGACCTGCGGGTTTTGGGGGGGACTTTGTCCCTGAGCCCAGCCTGTGAGGCTGTCAGCAAATTACAGACCAACTCCAGGATACAGCTTTGCTCCCCCAGGCCCAAAATACATAGGATGTGGCTGAGACCACTGCATACTCCCCACAGGACAAGACTACTAAGACCCACCCCCAGAACACTCGCTGGCACGAAGCCTGGCCACTCGGGTCCAGGTGATTCCTGCCATGAAGGTGGGGAAGAGGAGAGTCTGTTGCCAGCACTCCCACTTCCAGCGGCTGGCAGAGGGTATCCCTGGGGCGGGCAAAGCTCCCTACCAGCCGCCTGACTGGGAGCACAGCGTGGTAGCCTGTCGGGCCCCTCCAGGAGGAAATGCTTTGGTAAGACACGCCCCCCTTGATCCACCTGGGACAGGGACTTCTGAGAGCAAGGACAGCGAGCGGGGGCTACACGGAGCAGCGGGTGTTTCTGCTTTGTCGGCCGCTGGCTACTTCCCGGCCTGGGGCTGGGGCCCCCCATTCCTTCCTCCCACAGGCAAGTCTCCAGGGAGGCGGGATGCACAGTGACAGGGGAGCGGTGCTGCCCCCACCCTGCAGTGAACGCCAAGGCCTGGAGACGGCGCGTGCCCATGGCTCAGTTTTGGTGTCTTTAAGACTCGAGCTGCACTTTCTGAAGGAGGCTTTGCTGTCGGAGTGACCCCCAGTCCCACACCACCCCGGGGAGGAGAGTCAGCCTGTCCTCAGGGCCCTGGCGTGAGCTCCTGACCTGCGTACTGACCAATGTAAAAAAATAAATATCCATTAAAAAAATAACTTCTGTGTATCTATGAGGGAGAGTGTAAACGGTGAGCTATTGCCAAAGTGGGTGCCAGGCGTTGGGAAGCTGGACTGAGGGGCCTGGGGGCGTCGTGATAGGAGTCAGGTGGCCTTGGCCTATCGGAGAAACATGGCTTCAGCGAGAAAATCACAGATGAAAGCTACATATGGAGAGATGCATGTGTATATCTAGGCGCAGGGCAGACGGAGCCGGAACCCGGGAGGGGCTCCGCGGCGCTCTCCTCCAGGGAGTCCACATGGTGGCGTTCCCTGCAGACAGCTGTTCTGAAACTCACAGCCTCTGCCTCCGAGGCAACCAGCTGTGTCCCCTCCCTGCTTATCGTGACAGGTCTTACAACGGGACTGTCCTCATTCTTCCTTCCCCGGGTCTTCCCCTCCCCTGCCCTGCTGGCCCTGCAGAGTCAGGAACTGACCTGAGGGAAAACTCCCCCAAATAAAGTCAACGGTCCAAGAAACCCAGCCGGTGGGCTGGCAGAACGGGAATCTGGAAGCCCAGGCAGCAGAGCGAAAACCCACCCTGGGGGCCACGCCATCCCCACGCGGGTCCACACCCTCTGCGTGGCTGCCTGGAGTTCCTGCTGTCAGAAGCTGGGCAGCCAGAATGCAGGCTTGGCCCCCGGCCCCACCAGGTCAACGCCTGGATTCTGAATTTGGTTTTGTAGAAAGCCTTCAAAAAACCCACCACCATTGAATTCCTACGCAGTTTCCGCGCTCTCTGCATCAGGGCCGTCTCCTATCCCCTCTCTAGCCTCGCCGGCCCTCCTCCCTCCAAGCCCGAGCATCTTCTAAACCTCGGGGTCCTTGCCCTGGGCTTCCAATTTGACCAAATGGTGAGATGGGGAGAGGGGTGGGATTGAAAAGTCTCCGGGGCAGCGGTGAGGTGGCAGCGAAGTGAGGCTGGAGGATACCCGCTGGGAGGGAAGGCTGGGGAAGACCCACCCACACGTTCTGGCAGTTTGCTTAGAAATTCTCTAGAAATGTATCAAGAACTAAAGAAAGCCAATGATATAAAAATAGTTTTCAGTGGCTCTGGGTAAAGAAAGGTGTGTGGATGAGGAGTGTGGGTTCACATCACGTAGCAGCCTCTCGAGGTGGTCCTCGGGTCCCCCTGCAGGAAGGAAGGAAGGAAGGACGGCCATGATCAGGGCCAGCCTGGAGGCGGCCGGCAGGTAGATGGCTGCCCCCACCTCCCCACCAGGGAGGGGCTGAGTGACAGCAGTGTCTACTTCTAGAGCCTTCCATTCCACTTCCACTTCCCCATGAGCCTGCCTGTGAGGACACGTTCTGTTTTGGGTTCCAAAACTATCATAGGAATCTTGCGATACGTGCATTTCACGCAGTGTGGCTTCGGCACTCATCTTCTCCCCAAAAGCCAATATTGAAGGGACCTGTGTCTTTGACTGAGGAAGCCTGGTTGACCAGAGAGCATCTGGGAGCTGTTCAACACCCACCTCTCAGGGGACCCCCTGGCCAGCTACCCTGAGGTCTGTGATGTCGCAAATCCACATGACGGGCACGACCCAGGAGGCAAGAACAGGTCTCTGCCGTGCCCGTAACAGCCAAGGCTGGCTTCACCCTGAACCACGGCAGCCAGATGGAGCTCCCGCCTGGGATGCGGCAAGCACACGTGTGTGTGCGTACAGGAGCTCACTCCGCCCCAGAGGCTGCCCCCCAGCCACAAGTGGGCACAGGGGTCCTACCTGTTGGTGGAAAAGATCCTCCTCGCCGAACTCCGCTTCTTCCTCCTCTTCCTCCCCATTCTCATTCTCGCGCACCACCGAGGACTGCTTCACAGTCCTCATGGCCACTTCCTGCGCGGGACAGGACACGGCAGCGCGTCCAGGGATCAGGCCCAGAGCTGCCGTGGCCGCCCCGAGGGTCCTCAGGCCCTGCCCAGGACTCTAGCCGAGCACCCCCCAAGCTGGGCACCTACCTCGCCATCCGCGTTAACCAGGACGGTGCGGAAGCTCTCGCCCGTTCCCCAGCTGCTCTGGCCCTTCCACACCAGCGTCGAGGGGGGGCTGTGGGCCACCCCGGCACCAGCGGCCCACACCTGGGGACCCAGGAACAATGGCCCCGTCAGGGTCCCCTCTGGTTCCAGGGACGTGGGTCAGCCACTGGCTCCTACCGCACAGCCCCCTTCAATGCCCTTCCATGCCCTGGGCATTCAGTCCTTCCAGCCCGATGCAGGCTTATTCAGGGCGATGGCCCCCAGGATACAGAAGAGACCAGGCTTCTCTTGGCAAGCAGGGCTGAGCTGGGATCTGACGCCCACCAGGCTCCACGGCTCATGCCCCGACTGTTACACTTCACGGGGATGCCTGCCAGCCCCAACAGCCTGGACTCAGACCCAGGGCACACAGCTCAGGCTCTAGGGAGGCCCAGTGGGGTGACACCGGCACATGGAGGTTCTATGACTGCGGCAGCTGCTCTTAGACGGTGCCTGGTGCCACCACCATCCCTACCCCCTACCGAGTCCTGCTCCTCCAGCCCCCTGGCCCCACCTCACATCCCATCCGTGGCCACCCTCGCCCTCCTGCCCCACCACCTACCGTGACCATCTGGCCGGCGCGCAGGACGTACTTGGGGGTGAACTTGTAGGCGATCTCCTCCCCCTCCAAGATCTGCCTCTTAATTCTCCAGTTCCCCAGAGACTGATCCTGGAAGACACGGCGCACACCTGACCCTCAGCCACCAGGACTGGGACACCGCCCTGATCGCCCTGGCTGGCGGCCCCGTCACCCTGACCCTGGTCACCCCCATCAGCTGCGTCAACCCGTTACCCCTGTCCCAGTCATTCCGGTCACCTTGTCAGAGTTGTTCTTGAGCTGCACAAACTTGCCCTCCAAGTCGATCTCCTCGATGCTGACACTGCCCGAGGCCGAGGCCTGCTGGGCCAGGTGGAAGCCGCCACTGCCACCCGTGCCCGTGCCCAGGACGCTTGGGCCGCTGCCCAAGGGCTCCTCCACCTCCAGCCTCTTCCGCTTACTGCGGCCCAGGCGCCCGGCGGCCGACGTGCTGCTGCCGCTGCTGCTCGAGGTGGCTCGTGAGACGGTGACGCGTGAGGATGGGCTTGGGGACAGCTTCAGCCTGTGGGGAAGGCAAGAAGGGCGGGACTGGTGGTGGCAGCCCCAGACAGCCCAGGGCACGCAGAGTGGCGGCCGCGGCCCAGCCCCACCTCCACCCCTGCCCAGCACTCCCAGCAGCCCCGTCTCGCCTCTCCTCCTACCCCGCCCCTACTTCTTGCCCCGCACTCCCAAGCCTCCTGGCCTGCCGCACCTCTCCTCCTCGCCCTCCAGGAGCTTCCGGTAGGCGTTGATCTCCATGTCCAGGGCCAGCTTCACGTCCAGCAGCTCCTGGTATTCGGCCAGCTGCTGCTGCATCACCTCCCGCATCTCCGTCATCTCCTGCTCCTTGGCGTCCAGCATCTTCCGGAACTTGTCCCGCTCCCCGGCCATGGCCTCCTCCAGCTCCCGGATGCGATCCTCAGCGGCGCTGGCCTGCGGAGGGGGCAGGCGGTGAAGGTCAGGGCAGCCCCTGGGTCACAAGGCCCGGGTGATCCTGGGACTGCGGGAGACGGGCCCTCACCGCAGACTGGGGCAGAGACCAGGCCTGGGCATGGGGCGCACGGGACGGGAGGGAAAGGGCATCTCTGGGCGCCCCGAGGGCTCCATCCACTGCCAAGAGGTCAGAGCCCCGCGCCCCGCACATCCGGGACAGGGCCCAGAGGTCGGGCCAGGGGGACGGCGGGCGGTTGCGCTGTGCTCGTCACCTGCTTCTGGAGGCCAGAGAGCTGGTAGCTGAGGGACTCCAGGCGCATGCGGGCCTCCTTCAGCTCCTCGCGAGCCGCACTGGCCGCCTTGTCGTTCTGGTCGGAGCTCAGCTTGGCGCTGTCCAGCTATGGGGAGATGGGCAGGTGAGCGCAGGCGCGGGGTGGGGGTCCCACTGGCCACCCCTGCCCACCCGCCCGCCGGCCACACCTTGGCCTGGTAGGTCTGCTCCAGTTCCAGCTTGTAGAGCCGCACTTGCTCGTCGTGCTGGCTCCGCAGCTCCTCCAGCGCCTGTGCCATCTTGAAGTCATACTCCTGCTGCCGGCTGCTGTCCACCTCCACCAGACGCCGCTCGTGCCGCCGCCGCGTCTCCCGCACCTCCTGTGGACCGAGGCTTCATGACCCTCCGGTCCCGCCTGGGCCCCAAGCACCAGGCCCAAGGGAGGGCTCCAAAATGCGCCAAGAGGAACCTCCAGGCAATTCCTGGCTCCTTGTGCACAAGTTACAAACCAATACACGTGCAGGTGAGAGGCGACCCAGGGGCCATCCACGTGCTAGAACGTGACTCAGCCATGAAAAGGAGTGAGGCTCTGACACCGCCAGGCATGAATGCACCTTGAGGACGTCACACTCAGCGAGAGAAGGCCAGACACAAAAGGCCACCATGTGTGATCCCATTTCCATGAAATGTCCAGGACAGGCCCATCCACAGAGACAGGGAGGGGATGGGTGGGTACCGGGGCTGGGAGTGACTGCTGATGGGGGGGGGGTTCTTTTTGGGTGATGGAATGTTCTAGAATTAGAGGTGGTGGTTGCACAACCCTGTGGAGATCCTGCCAATGCTGAACTGTACACTTTAAAAAGGTGGACTTAAAATAGCCGGGTGTTGTGGCGGGCGCCTGTAGTCCCAGCTACTCGGGAGGCTGAGACAAGAGAATCGCTTGAACTTGGGAGGTTGCAGTGAGCCAAGTTTGCACCACTGCACTCCAACCTGGGCAACAGAGGGACACCGTGTCTCTCAAAAAAAAAAAAAAAAAAAAAAAATGACTCTCTCATAAAAGTCATTATTGAAGAAAGCGGGCCAGGCGTGGTGGCTCACACCTGTAATCCCAGCACTTTGGGAGTCTGAGGTAGGCGGATCACCTGAGGTCAGGAGTTTCAGACCGGCCTGGCCAATACGGAGAAACCCCATGTCTACTAAAAATACAAAACAGCCAGGTGTGGTAGCGGGCGCCTGTAATCCCAGCTACTCTAGAGGCTGAAGGAAGAGAATTACTTGAACCCTGGAGGTGGAGGTTGCAGTGAGCTGAGATCATGCCACTGCACTTCAGCCTGGGCGACAAAGTGAGACTCCATCTCAAAACAAACAAAAAACAAAACAAAGAAAGTGAATTACCGATGTTCCCACCTCAGGGCCCAAATTACAGGGGGGCAACAGACCCGGCCCTGACAGTGATGGGATGCCCGGGCCACAAGGCAGGGGAGCCACAGGGCAGTTGTCTCGACATAGGGCGGGGTCACACCAGGGCAGAGGCACCAACTGGAGCTCACATGGCTCTCAGGAAGGAAATGGCCCCTTCCTCCTCTTCCCAGTTCCCCCCACTCCGGGACAGAAACCATGTCACTTATCACCACGGGACTGGTTTATAAAAACAGCAGAGGCCGGGAGCAGTGGCTCACGCCTGTAATCCCAGCACTTCGGGAGGCCGACGCAGGTGGATCACAAGGTCAGGAGTTCAAGACCAGCTGACAAACATGGTGAAACCCCGTCTCTACTAAAAATACAAAAATTAGCTGGGTGTGGTGATGCGCACCTATAATCCCAGCTACTCAGGAGGCTGAGGCAGGAGAATCGCTTGAACCCAGGAGGCAGAGGTTGCAGTGAGCTGAGATGGTGCCACCGTACTCCAGCCTGGGTGACAGAGCAAGACTCCGTCTCAAAAAAAAAAAAGAAAAAAAAAAGCTGGGTGTGGTGGCGCGCACCTACAATCCCAGCTACTCTATAATCCTAGCTACTTGGGAGGGTGAGCCCAGCGTGAGCAAAAGCAAGACTCCATCTCAAAACAAACAAACAATAAAACAGGAGAAATGCTTCTGAAGGAAGTTGGCTACATTTGCAGTCAGCGAGGCGGGTGGCCCGGCCAAGCAGAGCTCTGCGAGCTGCGCACCCACCTCCACAGCCACCCTCCCGCCTCCACGGCTGCCCTCCCAGGACTCCGCACCCTGTGGGCTGCACAGGCCTGCGTCAGGCTCCCTACCGCAGCTCCCTGTGAGGGCTCCGCGGGGCTCTCTTCCCAGCCCCTGCACAGCCTTCGTGGGTCTCTTCCCAGGTGCCCTGTGGGCTCTACCTGGGGCGTGTTCCTGCGCCCCCGCACAGAAGCCCTCATGAGTCTCTTCACGGGCTCTCTCACAGGTTCCTCCATAGACCCCCTCACAACTGCCCTGGCGGCCTCCCTTCTGGCTCCTGTGGGGGCCCTCGCACGCTCTGGGCCTGGCCGGAGCGGGGCACGGCTCCTGAGCAGCCTGGACATCCCTCCACCAGCAGTCAGCAGCTCTCCCTGGGCAGTGAGTGTGGGCCCGGCCAGCCGTGGCATTCCACCCTGCACTGTGACATCACAATTGGTTCTGAAGGACACAGGCCGACGACGCCTTCTCTCCCCACTCCCCTCTGAGTCTCTCCCCACTCCCCTCTCTGAGCCCCTGGAGGCAGAGGCCCCAGGAAGGAGGCTGGGTGGGGAGTGCGGGCCCCACCCTCACTTTGGACAAGGAGGCCCTGTGGGAGGCTGGACAGTGGCCCCCAGAAGATGCACCTGACGCCTGCCTCACGGTCTAGCAGTTAGGATCCCAGGCAGCTGGGGTTCTGTTCTCAGGGTGGGAACACCAAGCTTTTAGAAAGGCAAGAAATCAAAGTAGACCTTTCTTGACACTGAAGAGATGTGTTTTGGCTGGGCGCGGTGACTCACGCCGGGAATCCCAGCACTTTGGGAGGCCGAGGCGGATGAATCACCTGAGGTCAGGAGTTCGAGACCAGCCTGGCCAAGCTGGTGAAACCCCGTCTCTACTAAAAATACAAAAATTACCTGGGCATGGTGGTGCACACCTGTAATCCAGCTACTTGGGAGGCTGAGGCAGGAGAATTGCTTGAACCTGGGAGGCGGAGGTTGCAGTGAGCCAAGATCGGTTGGAGTGAGACCATGCACTCCAGCATGGGTGACAGAGCGAAACTCCGTCTCAAAAAAAAAAAAAAAAAAATGTGCCCACCTCCCCATCCACAGCAGCTGTGAATAGACCTTATTTGGAAATGGGGTCTCTGCAGATGACATTAGGTCACTCTGGATGATCCAGGCAGGCCCAAGTCCAATGACAAGTGTCCTTGCAGGACAGAGTATGGACACAGAGGGGAGGCAGCGTGGGAAGACAGAGGCAGGCACTGGGGAGACGCAGTCGAAGCCAAGGGTGCCCTGAGAGGCAGGAAGGAGCTTCCCTGGAGCCGTGGGAGGGACCCCGGCCACACGGTGCCCTCAGGCTTCCACCCTCCACAGCTGTGAGGGTGGACTTTGCGCTTCTGCTGTGCCAGGCTGGAGGCCAGGCTGCTTACTCACCTCCTCGAACACACTCTTCCGGAAGTCCAGCTCCTCCTGCAGGCTCTGGCAGCGGTTCTCCAGGTCCACACGCATCAGCGTCTCCTTCTCCAGCTGCTTTTTGGCCACTGCATGACCGTCCTCGGCCTGGGAGGCACAGGACAGCGAGCCGGTGTGACAACGTGTCTGCTGAAAATGCCCTGCTGGGGCGTCCCGCAGCCCCTGGCACCTACCTTGGCCAGCTGGGCCCGCAGCTCGGCCACGTCACTCTCCAGGCCGCGCTTGTCGCTGAGGGCAGCTGCCAGCTCCACCTCGCTCCGGTGGAACAGGGACTCCAGGTCCTTCACGCGGCCCTGGGCCACCGTGAGCTCTCCCTCCCTCTTCTTGGCGCTGAAAGTCAAGAGGGCAAGTGAGCGGGGAGGGGCAAGGTCCATGGGGCCACAGGGAGCACCTCAGGGGGCGTCAGGCAAGCCCAAGGACAAGGTCACCGGGGTTTCCGAGCCCCAGACCTTACCGTCCCGCAGACGACGCAGCCGCGCGCACCCAGGCAAAAGCACACGTGCCCTCATCATCTGCCCTGCACTGTCAGGAGTCCAGCAAGTGACAGGCAGCAGCGCTTGGACCACCCTGGAGGCGTGGGCTTTTCCAGCCTCTCCTGCCCGTTCTGGACCCAGGAGGACCACTTGGGGAGAAATTAATGCATCCTCTATTAATGTTACAAAGGAAGACCTTGGCCTTTGAAGAGCCGGCCTTGTTTGTAAACTTAAGCTGTCTGAAGCAGGCTTACCTGGTCTTCCACTAAACCAAATTAGCTCCAACATTAGATATTTGAGATAGCAAATACTCAGGCTTTTTAAACACACAAATACTACCACTGTGGATTTTAGGCTCTTAAGCTTTCTTTTTTTTTTAAGAGACAGGGGTTCACTTGTTTGCACAGGCTGGTCTTGAACTCCTGGCCTCAAGGAATCCTCCTGTCTCAGCCTCCCAAAGTGCTGGGATTACAGGTGCGAGCCACCCCTCCCCGCAGGGAACTAACTATATCCTCCTAAGCAACAGTGAGGACCCCCACGGTTTCTCAGCGTCACAACTGCTGACATTTGGGGTGGTCCTGGGCACTGCAGGGTGCTGAGCCCTGTCCCTGGCCTCCACCCACTTCAGACCAGGAGCCTCTCGCTGCCCAGTTTTGATAACCACAAATGTCCCCAGGAATCACCCAGTGACCCCTGGGGACAGAATCACCCCAGGATGGGGACAACTGGGTGTATCTGGAATAACACAGCAAAGGCTGCTGGCTGGACATTAAAAGAACGTCCACATCCAGGCGGCTCGAGCCCGTGGCCAGAGGTCAGAAGTGACAGGGGTCTCTCCCACCCAGCAGAATGCACTCCCGACTCTCCCTAGAGCCTTTCTGTTTTTTTTTGAGTTGGAGTTTCGCTCTTATTGCCCAGGCTGGAGTGCAGTGGTGTAATCTCAGCTCACTGCAAACTCCGCCCCCCCAGGTTCAAACGATTCTCCTGCCTCAGCCTCCCAAGGAGCTGGGATTACAGGCATGAGCCACCAGGCTCGGTTAATTTTATATTTTTAGTAGAGATGGGGTTTCTCCATGTTGGCCAGGCTGGTCTCGAACTCCTGACCTCAGGTGATCTACCCGCCTCGGCCTCCCAAAGTGCTGGGATTACAGGCGTGAGCCACCGTGCCCAGCCCCCCAGTGCCCTTCAAAAGACCACTTAGGCATTTGCCCAAGAACTGAAAGTGACCACCTGTCTAACTGTATCTCCATCAACAACTGTATTTATCTATATTATCTATGTCCATATATATCAATCTACAGAGAGCTTTATCTTTCTTTCTTTCTTTCTTTCTTTTTTATTTTTTTGAGATGGAGTTTCACTCTTGTTGGCCAGGCTGGAGTGCAATGGCACAATCTTGGCACACCCCAACCTCCGCCTCCTGGGTTCAAGCGATTCTTCTGCCTCAGCCTCCCAAGTAGCTGAGATTACAGGCATGCGCCAGCACGCCCAGCTAATTTTGTATTTTTAGTAGAGACAGGGTTTCTCCATGTTGGTCAGGTTGGTCTTGAACTCCTGACCTCAGGTGATCCACCTGCCTTGGCCTCCCAAAGTGCTGGGATTACAGGCGTGAGCCACCACGCCCGGCCTTACAAATAGCTATATCTATCTATTGCTCTATCTATCAGTGTCTATCCATCTATCCATCTACCCATCATCCATCCATCCATCCACTCATCCATCTCTCCATCCACCAATCATTCATTCATCCATCTACTCATCCATCCATCATCTATCCATCCATCCATCCATCATCTACCCACTCATCCATCTACTCATCCATCCATCATCTATCCATCCATCATCCACCCATCCATCTCTCCATCCACCAATCATCCATTCATCCATCTACTCATCCATCCATCATCTATCCATCCATCCATCATCCACCCATCCATCTCTCCATCCACCAATCATCCATCTACTCATCCATCCATCATCTATCCATCATCTCCATCCATCCATCCATCATCTACCCACTCATCCATCTACTCATCCATCCATCATCTATCCATCATCTCT
>NW_016806163.1:536006-539821 GCF_001698545.2 Rhinopithecus bieti
TCTCTCTCCCCACTAGCGGCCAAGCTCTCACTGTGCTGGGGGACTCTTCCTTCCTTCCTTGTGTGACGCAGGGAGGCAGGGCTGCCCTCCCAGCTCACAGTGCCCTCCCTGCCCAGGATCTGTAGGAAATCTTCAACTTGTTTCCTATCGCTGTGCTGCATTTGCACCTTCTGTCAGAAGAACCAGAAGCTGCCCCGGGCTGGGATCCCAGTGCCAGAGCGATGGTCAGGCAGGCAAACGCCGGACATGGGTCAGACGCGAGCTACAGGGCAGCCACTGTGTAAACAGCCTCTCGTGTGGGGGGTCCCTGGTTGGGGGTCAGACAACCAGGTCTAAGGCCACCTGCCAGGTAAAAGCATCCATGCCGGGTGCACCGAACCCCAGGTCTGGCTCCCGTCGTGTCCCGCCAGGGGCGGGGCTGCCAGCCGCTCTGGCACTGGACCTGGTGAAGCCAGGGCTCTCCACACACTGGAGGTGTGGCATCCGCTTGCTTTTGAGAGGTGTGAAGGCCAGAGACTTCGGCCACAAAGCTGACGCGCCCCACCGGCAGCCCTCAGGGACACTCAGCTCTACTTCCCCGCGTGGAGCAGATCTCCAGCAGGGCCTGGGGTGCAGATCCCGCACCTCTAAGCACAGGCCACCCAGGCCAGGTCCTTCTGCTCAGAGGGCAGTGAGACCCGCGGCCCTGCAGGGGATTTTTGCAGGGGTCTGGGGGGAGCTGGAGTCTGTTGGGCAAATCCTGACCGAGTGCCCGCTGTGTGGAAGGCACCGCTCTCCCACCAGAGGTGCGTCTAGAACCCTTGCCTTATGCTGCAGGATGTCCTTGCAGGGGGAGGCACCAGCGACACAGGCTGCCCACCAGATGGGAGGCTGCCTGCGGGCAGGGCTGGAGCGGGGCCAGGAGACAACCCTGGGGGCAGAGACCTGAAGGAGCAGCGCCGGAGGAGCCAGGGCCACCTCTGCTGAAACAGCCTTCCAGGCAGGCGAACAGCAGCACAAAGGCCCAGGGGTGAGGTGGAAGAGGCAGGCTGCAGACCAGCTCAGAGGACTGGAGCAGAGATCAGGGAATCTGGGAAGCTCCTCAGCAACTCGGTCTAAACCACAGGGTTCCGCAGGACTGCAGGGCTTGCCCAGAAGGCAGGGTGCTGGCTCCCAGGGCTCAGACCCGTTTCCTAAGAGCACCAGGCGCTGAGTTAGAATCTTCAGCTGTGTACCGGGGTTTCGTGGCAGGCTCTGGCTTGTCAGGTCCTGCACGCTGCTCCCTGTGTTTCTCTCATTGTGGGGTTTTGGAGATAAATTTGTTAGGATAAGAAAAACATTAGGCTTGGCCCAGTGGCTCATACCTATACCCAGCGCTTTGGGAGGCCGAGGTGGGAGGATCACTTTAGCCCGGGAGTTCAAGACCAGCTTCAGCAAGCTAGCGAGACCGCATCTCTACAAATAATTAAAAAATTAGGCCAGGTACAGTGGTTCCCACCTGTAATCCCAACACGTTAGAAGGCTGAGGCGGGTGGATCGCTTAAGTCCAGGAGTTTGAGACCAGCCTGGCCAACGTGGTAAAAACAAGTAGCCGGGCATGGCGCTGTGGGCCTCCAGCTACTCAGGAGGCCGAGGCAGGAGAATCATTTGCATTTGGGAGCTGGAGGTTGCACTGAGCTGAGATCGCACCACTGCACTCCAGCCTGGGTGACAGAGCAAGACTATGTCTCAAAAATAAATAAATAATAAAAAAATTAGCTGGGTGCAGTGGTGCCTGCCTGTGGTCCCAGCTATCCGGGGCAGGGCTGAGGCAGAAGGATCACCTGAGCCTGGGGGTTCGAGGCTGCAGTGAGCTGTGATTGTGCCACTGAACTCCAGCCTGGGCAACAGAGACCCTGTCTCAATGAAAAGGAAAAGATGGGCCTCACTGCAGATGCCACGCACTGCTCAGGAGATTGTGAACTGGGAATTCCTCAACACCTAGGGCGGGCACTGTATAGCATTTTCTTTTTTTAATGTTTTAATTTGAGGTGAAATTCACATCCTGTAAATTTCAACATCTTAAAGTGAACAGTTGAGAGGTGCCTGGTACAGGGCCAGCAGCAGCTCTGTCCCATCTGCACGGTGCAGTTCTGACATTTCAGAGCTCCGTGCACCCCTGTCCAAGCTCTAATCATGCCAGAGCCTGCATGGCTCCACTAATGAACCTGCTTATTAAGCACGGTGGGTGCTGAAGGCAGACAGCTCAGAGCCGCTGCCCGAGCAGGTCCTGGGGTGCACCTGTGCTGTGTGGGAGGTGCTGAGAGCGGGCAGCCTGTCCTCGTTCGTGCCTGGCCCCAGGGTCCCTAGCTCCTGGCCACCATCAGGTGCAAATGGTCCCTCCTGGAGCCCCAGGCCCCAGGCAGGCGGGCAGTGGTCCCTGGGCCAACCTGGAGGGTCTCCTGTTGGCGAAGGGAAGCCAACTCTCCATGGGAGCAGCACCAGCCCAGGCAGAGGGAGGGCGTCGGATGGAGAAGTCCGCTGCCCACCCGCCCCCGTCCACCCAATGGTGCCGGGATCAGGGTGACGTCGTGCCCAGCCATGACCACTCACCTCTTGTTGACCTCGTCCAACTCTGCCCTCAGCTTCCCAATCTCTATCTGCAGCCGGGCACGCTCTCGAGCTGTCTCATCCAGGACTCTCCGGGCATCGGCCAGCTCCGACTCGTACAGCGCCTTGATGCCACTCACCTGGGGAGACCCAGGACAGGGTGAAGTGAGGAGGGACCCTTCCCCTTGGACTGTAGCAGCCTGGGGGCCCGGCCACTGGCCCCACTCAGATTCCCAGGGACTGGCACGCAGAGCGAGAGGATGGCAGCCTGGGGACACTGGGACATCCGGTGTTGCCCGTCTCACAGACACAGCAGCGGGAGCCCCTGTCGGGGAGGGGCCGGCACCCAGGAAGAAGCCAGGTGGCCCTGGGTCCCAGTCATCCCAGGAGGCCCCCTCCTCTGCTGCAGCCCCCTCTGGAATGATCGTCTCTCCATAAGCTCCAGTGCCTGGCACAGCAGCGCCCAGTGCCGGAGACCAAAGGCCCTGGGCCTGGACCAGCGCAGCAGCTGGATGGAGCCTGTCCCTTCCCAGAGGCCTGGCCACTCCCAGACACGCGGCCCCTTGGCTGCTTTCATGGTGACACGACGCCGGGCCGTTAGGTGCCTTTTTCACACTCTCGGTTTCAGAACCAGAAAACTGGTGGGACGTTTAATCAAGGATCTCTCCCGCTGGGCACGTGGACACTGAGCTGATCACTCTCGGACAACTGGTGATGACAGCAACGCGGGGCCCTCCCAGACCCCGCTGGGTCCCTGAGACCCTCCACCTCTGCAAGCCAGGGCCCCCTCCCAGACCCGCCGGGCCCGAGAGCCCCCTGTCCCCACTAGCCTCTGCAACCTGGGGTCCCCTTCCAGACCCCTCTGGGCCCGAGACTCCCCCCAGGCCTCTGCAACCCGGGGCTCCCTCCCAGACCCTGCTGGGCCCAAGACCCACCCCCCGACCAGTCTCTGCAACCTGGAGACCCCCTCTCAGACCCCGCTGGGCCCAAGATCCCCCACTTATGCCAACCGGGGGCCAGCCCGTGCCCCTCTATGCCCCCACCTTGCACGCAGGCACATGGCCCAGGCTCAGGCTGGGCTGCTCCCTGGGATGGAGGGAGGAGCATCTGGCCTCCCCCTGCCGTGTCCCCCCTACAGGCCAGCTGCCAATGTGGTGGCTCGGAGGCTCCAGGACAGAAGTTCCCACCCCTTAATCACAGGGATCTGCAGTCAGAGCCCCCAGCACCTCCCCACCAGCTCCCCCTCC
>NW_016806163.1:540359-559099 GCF_001698545.2 Rhinopithecus bieti
AAAAAAAAAAAAAAAACCTTAAAAATGGAATAGAACTTTAAGTCAAATTAGTATCCTTGATGGCTTTCAGAAGGATATTGCATCTTACAAAAGAGAACTAGAATGCCCAAGAAAGTCGGGGGCAAACATTCAGAGAAAAGGAGCAGCTGAGTGAAGATTAGTGGGCTTGGGTCTGGAGGGTGGGAGGAAGGGGCAGAAGGCAGAGCTGAGTTTGAAGCATTTGAGCTAATAAAGTCTCTAACTACCTCCATCACAGGCAAATGATTCACAGCCCCTCTACCTTCCAAGCCCATTAATGCCCTGCTTAAAATATCCGGGAGATGGATTACTGTACTAACTACTTTGCACACTGGATTTACAGGGAGGATTTAGTGAAATACTACCTCTTCCAATAAATCACACTATGAATATTGATTGTGGTGCCCTCTACTTATCTGAAAGTTTTATGTGGATTATATATATATATATATATATATATTCCATTAAAACATTACTCAACCCATCACCCCAGCGTGACCATGAGAAAAACAACACACAAACCCCCATTGAGGAACATCCTACTGCACACCTGCCCAGCCCCGCTCAGGACCAACCAGAACCTCTAACCAGGAACGTGGAGGAAACTACCAGCCTGGAGGAGCCTGGGAGAAAGGGACGTGGTCACTAAATGTCACGTGAGATAGTGGATGGGGTCTTGGGGCAGGAAAGGACATCAGGGGAAACTGAGGAAGTATGAATACATGATGGATCTGCCCACCTCAACCTCCCAAAGTGCTGGGATTACAGGAGTTAGCCACCGCACCCGGCACAAGATGATGGGAGGCTGAGGCCAGCAGATCACCTGAGGTCAGGAATTTGAGACCAGTTTGGTCAACATGGTGAAACCCCATCTCTACTAAAAACACAAAAATTGCACCATTGCATTCCAGCCTGGGCGAGCACAGAGCAAGACTTTGTCTCAAAAAAAGTAACTTTTTTTTTTTTTAAGACAGAGTCTTGCTCTGTCTCCCAGGCTGGAGTGCAGTGGGGTGATCTCAGCGTGCTGCAACCTCCGCCTCCTGGGTTCAAGCAATTCTCCTGCCGCCCGAGTAGCTGGGACTACAGGTGCCCATCACCACGCCCAGCTAATTTTTGTATTTTTAGTAGAGATGGGGTTTCACCATGCTGGCCAGGATGGTTTCAATCTCCTGACCTCGTGATCTGCCTGCCTCAGCCTCCCAAAGTGCTGGGATTACAGGCGTGAGCCACCGCGCCCAGACGGTTTCTACATTTTTAAATGGCTAGGGGTGGCCAGGAGAGGTGGCTCATGCCTGTAATCCCAGTACTTTTTGGGAGGCAGAGGCTGGCAGATCACCTGAGGTCAGGAGTTCGAGACCAGCCTGACCAGCATGGTGAAACCCCATCTCTGCTAAAGATACAAAAATTAGCCAGATGTAGCAGTGCAAACCTGTGATCCCAGCTGCTGGGGAGGCTGGGGCACAAGAATCGCTTTAATCCGGGAGGCGGAGGTTGCAGTAAGCCGAGATTGTGCCACTGCACTCCAGCCTGGACAACAAAGCGAGACTCTGTCTCAAAACAAAACAATAAAGGCTAGGGGAAAAGATGAAGATACTTTGTGACACAGGCCGATTCTACACACTTCACAGTTCCATGTGTATAAATAAAGTTTTACTGACACACAGCTGCACCCATTTATTCACCTATGGTCAAAGGCAGCTTTCAGCCTATGGCAGAGCTGAGTGGTTTCGATGGAGACAGTCTGGCCTTTTCTAGAAAAAGTCTGCCGACCATGCCTGGGTGCTATGCTGTGATGATGAGGAACGTTCTTGTCTAGAGGCCGGGGCGCCTCACAAAGACCCGCTGGGCCTGCGGAACAGCTGTGCCGGGGCAGGACAGCCTGCCTGTGCTTGTGAGGCGCTGCAAAGGGCTGGGGACAGGCTGGGCCTTTTGTTCCATGTGTCACGGCATCTAGCAAGTGCTGGGCTTGAGGGATGCCACCAAGTGTGTCCACACACATGGGCCTGGCAGGGCTCAGACAGCCTGAGATGGCCTTTGCCTGGACCCCTCGGACACAGAGCGGCACAACTCAGCTGGAGGAGTCCACGGTGGGACAAAATGGCCCAGCTGAGAACTACAGCTCTGTGCAGAAAATGCAAACACCAGCTTGGGGTCGCTTCCAAAGCGGACTCCACCCTCCACACTCACCTCTGAGACCCCCTCCGGCAGCCCTAAGCAGCCAGGGGACACCAGGGGCGGGGAAAGGCAGAAGACACTGAAGCCAGGTCTCCTCCCTTGGGAACGTAAGGCCTGGCAGGGAAGTACCTGGGGTAACTGCCTCTCCCGCACCTGGACACGGGCCATGGCGCTGCCTCCCTGCACCCGTCCCCACCCCCAACACCCAGTGATCCTCCTTCAACAAATACTTCAACAAATATCCATCTGGCCAGTGCCCACCCCACCCTTCCCCAAGCCCTCCAACAACGCTTGTATATGGTGATTCATCCACACCGCCAAAAGACACCCCCAGCATCACATGGGAATGTGGAACCCATGCTTGGCCTGGTTTTGTACGCGTGTGCAAGGGTGAGCTCGTGCAGGCAGGAAAGAAGTGAGCAAGTCAGCCGGGCGTGGTGGTGCAGGCCTGTAATCCCAGCTACTTGGGAGGCTGAGGCAAGAGAAGTGCTTGAACCCAGGAGGTAGAGGTTTCAGTGAGCCAAGATCACACCACTGCACTCCAGCCTGGGTTACAGAGAAAGACTACGTCTAGAAAAAAAAAAAAAGGCCAGGCGCGGTGGCTCACGCCTGTAATTCCAGCACTTTGGAAGGCTGAGGTGGGCAGATCACAAGGTCAAGAGATAGAGACCATCCTGGTCAACACGGTGAAACCTACGTCTCTACTAAAAATACAAAACTTAGCCGGGCACGGTGGCACACGCCTGTAGTCCCAGCTACTTAGGAGGCTGAGGCAGGAGAACTGCTTGAACCCAGGAGGCGGAGGTTGCAGTGAGCTGAGATCACACTGCTGCACTCCAGCCCGCAAGACAGAGTGAGATTCCATCTCAAAAAAGTGAGAAAGGTGTGTGTGAGGACATTGGGGGATGCCACACACCAGGATGCTGTGAGTCGTGTTATGAGCCTGAAAAAATCTGAACTGAGTCCCTCATGCCTCCCAGCAGGCTCCTCAGCCTGGCCATTCTCGTGGGGGTCGCGTTATCCTCATGGAGGTTGGGTCATCCTCATGGGGGCCAGGTAATTCTCTTTTCAGGGGGCTGAGTAGCACCCCAGCCTCCACCCACTCTATGCCAATGATGTCTCTCTCCCAATGTGACAACCAAAGGCAGGCCCAGCCTTGGCCAAGAGTCCCCTGGGGGCGGAACCTGGCCAGGTGAGAGAGGCCCTGCTGTCCAGGTGACCTGCATGCTCTAAGGCCTGACACCCCAGGTTCCTCCTCGCCAGAGCTCCCTCGCCTGCCCCCCATCCTGCCAGCCTGAGCCGGAGGCTGCTCTCTGAACCCCACCTGGCCCACCTGTGTCTAGAAAGCCCCCAGCTATTCCGGGTCACTCCCTCCACGTGACGCCTCCCTACCAGCGGCCCCTACCCCAGCAGGTTTCCAGCTCTGCTCCCCACTAGCCGGGTTCCTGGCCCACCAGTCCCAGGCAGAACTCCCAGCTGTCCCCTGCCACATGCCCTGCAGACACGGCTGGGTGACAGGGCTCACGGGGGGGCCAGTGTGTCATCTGCTGAATGACCCACTGTCAGACCCCCATTTCACCCCGCCTGAGTGAACTGAGTTGTAAAGGACGCTGCTGGGGCCCCGAAAGGTGGCTGGGCCAGGCTCCCTCTAGAGCACGGGGCGGTAAAACAGGGTGTCCAGTGGGGCTGGGGCTGGTACCTCCCCAGCACTCATGAGGCCCTGCACCCTCAAAGCTCCCTGCAGCTGTTCATCCCATTGGCAGGTGGGACAACAGAGGCCCGAAAACGAGAAACCAGCTCTAACCCCGCATGCCACGGGTCCAGCAGGCGGCCTCGACGTTGGGACAATTCTGTCCCCACTGGACAGACGGCAAGATGGAGGCTCCAAGAGACACCGGGGCCTGCCCAAAGCCACACTAATTGAAAAGCAGGGGACTGCCAAGGGCACGGCGGCTCACACCTGTAGTCCCAATACTTTGGGAGGCCGAGGCAGGCAGACCACCTGAGGCCAGGAGTTTGAGACCAGCCTAGCCAACAAGGCCAAACCCTGTCTCTACTAAAAGTACAAAAATGAGCCAGGCGTGGTGGCGTACACCTGTAATCCCAGCTACTCGGAAGGCAGGGACAGGAGAATCGCTTGAACCTGGGAGGCAGAAGGTGCAGGGAGCTAAGATCGCACCATTGCACTCCAGCCTGGACAACAGAGCGAGACTCCAACTCAAAAAAAAAAAGGAAAAAAAAAAAAAACCAGCAGGGGACTCCAAGCACTGATCTTCCTTCTACCTCCCTGAAGGCATCAGCTACATTCTTTCAGGTTCCCTGTCCCCAGGGCACTGTGACAGCAGAACCCACAGGGAGCCACTAAACAAAAGCTAACCTGCTGTGGCCCCACACACAAGAGGTGAGTATTATAATTATGCCCATTCCAAAGGCGAGGGCACTGAGACTCAGAGAGGGTAAGTGACTAGCCCAAGGTCACACAGAGGGTAAGTGGCTCCCAGAAACGACCTGACCCCCTCAACAAGCAGCTCTTCTCCCAGAAGTCCACCACGTCCTCTGATCTCCAGATGGGCATGTGGGGGCTGGGAGCTGCCGATCCCGACTTCAGCACCTGGCTCTCCCAACAGGACGCTGGGACCTGGGGACCCCAGGACCCCAACCCATGGCAGGAATCGAGTGCCTGCTCCTGCCTGCCCTCCATTCTGGAGTCCTGTCCTTGAACTGGGCATGGCCAGCGGGAGGGACAAAGAGCCTCCCCAGGGTTAGGTTGGGGGGCAGGACAGATTGCACCCAGACCCCAAGACACCCCGACCTCACGCCCCCTTGACGGGCAGACTTTCCAGCCCTTTCTCCTTCAGTCCGCACTGAAGCCTCGGGGTCCATTCAGAACCTCAACACTTTCCTCTGGACCCAAGACCCCAGCTCTCCCCCTTCCTTCATGTTCCCTTGGGGGCAGAACCTGCCAGGCCACCAGGGACCCCAGGGCACAGATAAGGGCCTGCCAAATTTCCCATGGGACCCCAAGGTATCAGAACCTCTCCCTTGGCCCCCTACCCCACTCACCCCCCCCCGGGTGAGAGATGAGGGGCCTAATTCCCACCCCAGTCACCAATCTCTCCTGGATTCATCAGGAAACTCACTAAAACTCCAGGGAGAACTGAGACCACGTGACTCACCCCAGAGACTCCAGGAAGACCCCCCCACACCCCATCATGGGCCTCCTCAGAGGGCCTGGGCCCCCCAGTCTCCTTGGAGCCCAGAGACCACCCCCATTTCCCCCCGGATGCTCCGACACCCAGCTTCATCCCCAGAGACTCCCACTCACACCCCCTCAGTTGGCAGGGGGTCCACCAAGTCTCCTTGGAATCCTCTGAGGGATGAGGCACATGGTGGGCTGCAGCCCAATACTCAGGGAGCCCCCAAATCCCCAGGACCTCTCTTTGGTGGGGAGCCCTAGTCTGCAACTCTCATGGCCCCAGAATACACCTCTCACAGAAGGGTCCCCAGAGCTAGCTGGAGGCCCCTCTGCAGCCTTCACTCAGGACATGGAAGATCTCCTGGGACCCCCTCCATAGGTGGGGCCTTCCTGGTCTGCACTTTTCCCTCCACGCCCTAGAAACCCCTGGGGGCCCCTGAGAGAATGGGCCATTCCCGTCTGCACCCCTCCCATGGGGTCCCCCAAGATCTAGAAAACTGCAGTGAGCAGGGTCTGCCCAGGCGGCACCCCTCACTCAGGGTCTCCTCCTGGAGATCCCCGAGGCCGGGTCGTCCCCACTTCTGCTCAGGGTCCTCCGCGATCGCGTACCCCGCGGTGGGCTGGGCCTGGCCGAGCTGCACCCCTCACTCAAGGACCCCTCAAAACCCCCTGGAGACCCCCAAGCAGGGACCTGTCCCGGTCTGCACCCCTGCCCAGGGTCCCCGCGATCGCGCATCCCGCGGTGGGCAGGGCCTGCACCCTTCATTCAAGAGCCCCCCAAACCCCCTGGAGACCCCGAGCCGGGAGTCGTTCAGAGTCCCCCGCGATCGCGCGCCCCGCGGTGGGCGGGGCCTGGCCGAGTAGCACCCTTTGCTCAGGAGGGACTCTCCGAAACGCGGCGGAGATCCCCGAGGCCGGACTGTCCCCTTCTGCATCCTAGCTCAGGGTTCCCCGCGATTGGGAGCCCCGCGGTGGGCTGGGCCTAGCCGAGCAGCACCCCTCACTCAGGAGCCCCCAAACCTCCTGGAGACCCCTGAGCCGGAGCCTGTCGCCGTCTGCACCCCCGCCCAGGGTCCCCACGATCACGCACCCCGCGGTGGGCGGGCCCTGGACGAACTGCACCGCTCACTCTGGGGCCCCTCGAACCCCCCTGGACACCCTCGAGAGCCGGGCCCGTTCCCGTCTGCACCCAGGGTCCCAGCGATCGCGCACCCCGAGGTGGGAGGGACCTGGCCGAGCTGCACCCCTCACTCAGGGGCCCCCCGAAACCCCGCGGAAACCCCCGAAACCGAGGCCTGTCCCCGTCTGCACCCCCGCCCAGGGTCCCCGAGATCGCGCGCCCCGCGGTGGGCGGGGCCTGCCGGCTGCACCCCCGCCCGACCCCTAAGCCCCGGCGCCCACCTCGCGTGTGGTCACCTCCTCCTTCTCTGAGATCTTGAGCAGGAGCCGGTCGTTCTCCAGCTCCAGCGCGCGGACGCGGTCGATGTAGTGAGCCAGGCGGTCGTTGAGCTCGCGCAGCTCCTCCTTCTCCTGCAGCCGCGACAGGCGCGTGGGCGACAGCGGCGTGGCTGGTCCGCCCGCGCGGCCGGCCAGCGGCGTGGCCATGGTGGTGGGCCATGGTGGCGGCCGGCCTCGCGGCCACGTGCGCTGCTCCCGTCCCGGCGGCCGCGGGCTCGGCGGGCTCCCATTCAATCCGCGCCGCCGGCGTGCAAGATGGCGCCGGCGCCGCCGCCGCGCCCGCCGCGCCGCCCGCCGCGGGCAGCCCTGGGACTGGTAGTACGGCCCACTGGGCGCGCGCGGGGCCACGCCGGAAGTTGAAGTCTCTGTCCAGCTCCCGCTTCGCAGAGGCGCTGACTCGCCAGAGACCGCCCTGGCTGCAAAACTCCGCAGCTCCGCCACGAGGAAACAGCATTGAGTTCCTTTTTAGTGCCTGTTTCCACACTTAGAGAACCTCAAAACGTGCTCAAAGAACCAGACACAAAGGGCCCTATAGGGCCGGGTGTGGTGGCTCACGCCTGTAATCCCAGCACTTTGGGAGGCCAAGGCTGGTGGATCACTTGAGGTCAGGAGTTCGAGACCAGCCTGGGCCACATAGGGAGACTCCACCATCTCTACTATGGAGGCGCACGCCTGTAATCCTAGCTACTGGGGAGGCTGAGGCAGGAGAATCGCTTGAACTTGGGAGGTGGAGGTTGCAGTGAGCCAAGATCGTGGCACTGCACTCCAGCCTGGGCAACAATGGGAAACTCTGTCTCAAAAAAAAAAAAAAAAAAAAAAAAAGAAAAAAAAAAAAGCCATATAGTGTACAATGCTACTGATATAAAATGTCCAGAAGGCTATCAAGGAGCATGAATTTCAACAAATTGAGTTTAATGATCTCATTGGCTCTTATTAGCAATTCATGAATCAGACAGCATTCAATCTATGAAATAGGCACTCGAATGAGCTGAGCAGAGAGAACGGGCACTCTGCATTATAGGCAGAAAAGGCTGAAGAAAGGAGAAATAATAAATAAAATAAAAGTCAGGCCAGGTACAGTGGTGGCTCACGCCTGTAATGCCAGCACTTTGGGAGGCTGAGGTGGGAGGATCGTTTGAGCCCAGGAGTTTGAGACTGGCCTGGGCAACATAGCAAGACCCCATTTCTAAAAATAAAAATAAAAAAAAAACAGCCAGGTGCAGTGGCTCACACCTGTATTCCCAGCACTTTAGGAGGCCAAGCCAGGCAGATCATGAGGTCAGGAGTTCGAGACCAGCCTGACCAATATGGTGAAACCCTGTCTCTACTAAAAATACAAAAATTAGCCAGGCATGGTGGTGCACGCCTGTAGTCTCAGCTACTCGGGAAGCTGAGGCAGGAGAATTGCATGAACCCGGGAGGCAGAGGTTGCAGGGAGCCGAGATTGCACCACTGCACTCCAGCCTGGCAACAGAGTGAGACTCCATCTTAAAAAAAAAAAAAAAATTCGCTGGGCACCTTTAGTGCTAGGTATTTGGGAGGCTAAGGTAGCAGGATTGCTTGAGCAAGAGAGGTCAAGGTTGCAGTGAGCCATGATCACATCACTGCATTCCAGCCCGAGTGACAGAGCGAGACTTTGTCTCAAAAAAAGTAAAAATAAAAATATGAAATAAAACCAATGGGTTGTTTCAAAGTTACTTTTTTCATAGGGTCTGTTTTAACCCCTCTGTTTTGAGGGGCTTCCCTATCAGGCTAACTGAGCCCCTTTGGCTTGGTGGCTGTGAACGGTTTGTTTTTTTTTTGAAAACCTGCACCCTTTAAAGTTCAGTTTGAGGCCCGGTGCGGGCAGCTCTCACCTGCAATCTCAGCACTTTGGGAGGCTGAGATGGGGGGATCGCTTAAGCTTAGGAGTTTGAGAACATCCTGGGCAACATAGTGAGACTCTGTCTCTACAAAAAAAAAAAAAAAACATATTTTTTTAGTGAAACTCTGTCACTACAAAAAAAAAAAAAAAATTTTTTTTTGTCTGAGACAGAGTCTCACTATTGTCACCCAGGCTGGAGTGCAATGGTGTGATCTCAGCTCACTGCAACCTCCACCTCCTGGGTTCAAGCAATTCTCTGCCTCTGCCTGCCGAGTAGCTGGGATTATAGGCGCCCGCCACCACGCCCAGCTAATTTTTGTATTTTTAGTAGAGACTGGGTTTCATCATCTTGGCCAGGCTGGTTCTGAACTCCTGACCTCGTGATCCACCCACCTCGGCCTCCCAAAGTGCTGGGATTCATGAGCCACCGCACCCAGCCAAAAAATTTTTTAATCATTAGCCATGTGTGCTGGCATGCACCTGTAGTCCCAGTTCCTCGGGAGGCTGAGGCAGGAGGATGGCTTGCATCCACGAGTTCAAATCCACAGTCAGCCATAATTGTGCCACTGCACTCCAGTCTGGGCAATAGAGCAAGACCCTGTTTCGAAAAATAAAAAAATAAAAGTTCAGTTTGACTACGTGGTACCTAGCACTAGAGACTCCATTCCAATTTTATCTGGTCTGCTGGGGACTAGAGACCCCAGTCTAAAACAATGGCCTGCAATACATTTTATTTAATAAGGCCAGGGACGGTGGCTCACACCTGTAATCTCAGCACTTTGGGAGGCTGAGGCGGACAGACCACCTGAGGCCAGCTTGGCCAACATGGCAAAAACCTGTCTTTCCAAAAAATACAAAAATTAGCCAGGCATGGTGGTGGGCGCCTATAATCCCAGCTACTTGCGAGGCTGAGGCACAAGAATTGCTTGATCCCAGGAGGCAGAGGTTGCAGTGAACTGAGATCACGCCACTACACTCCAGCTTGGGTGACAGAGCGAGACTCCGTCTCAAAAAAACCCCCAAAAATGTAATTTAGCAAGACAACCTGTACAGCAGTGTTGCTCCAACTCTGCACTAGATATCTGGGGCCAGATCACTCTCTGTTCTAGGGGGTTGGAGACAGGGGGTGCTGTCCATTACAGGGTGTCGAGCAGCATCCTCAGTCTCCACCCATTCCATGCCACGAGCATCCCAGCCTCCTACTTATTTTTTATTTTATTTTTATTTTTATTTGAGGCAGAGTCTTGCTTTGTGGCCCAGGCTGGAGTGCAGTGGCGCGATCTCAGCTCATTGCAATCTCCACCTCCTGGGTTCCAGCGATTCTCCTGCCTCAGCCTCCCGAGAGCTGGGATTACAGGCACGCGCCACCATGCCTGGCTGTTTTTGTATTTTTAGTAGAGACAGGGTTTTGCCATGTTGGCCAGACTGGTCTTGAACTCCTGACCTCAAGTGATCTGCCCGTTTTGGCCTCCCAAATTGCTGGGATTACAGGCGTGAGCCACCGCGTCCGGCCCCAGCCCCCTAGTTATGACAACCAAATATGTCTCCAGACATTGCCACATGTCACCAGAGGGGCAAAATTGCCCCAACTGAAGAATAACTTCCTCTTGCCCTAGAACTGGCCCGGTCTAGGCCGGGCGCAGTGCTTCCAGCCTAGTCAATGTCCCAGCCACTCTTGGCCGAGCCGAGCACGGAGCGGATCACGAAGGTCAGGAGATCCCCAGACCATCCTGCGGCTAACATGGGTGAAACACCGCTCTCTTACTAAAAATACAAAAACTAGACCGGGCGGAGGTGGGCGGGCGCCATGTAGCTCCCGCTACTCAGCGAGGCTGAGGCAGGAGAATGGCCGTGAACCCGGGAGGCGGAGCTTGCAGTGAGCCCGAGATGCTGCATCTCACTCCAGTCTGGGGTGCACCGACGCAGAGACTTCGCCACTCAAAAAAAAAAAAAAAAAAAAAAAAGAAACTGGCCCGGTCCTTGCTTCTGCTTGGGGAACTCCTTCTCACATATCTCACCTTGGGGGTTTGGCTCAGCCTCCGCCAGGGACCCCAATAAATCACACACTGAGAATCTAATGCCCTTTCCAGCCTACTGAGGACAGTGGGGGAAAATGCCCACCTGCCTCCAACAGCCAACACTAACTCGCTAATATTCCCCTCTTACCAGCTAGACCCCTAGCCTTAGAACCCAGGCAGGAAGCCTGGTATGGTGGCTCACCCCTGCAATCCCAGCACTTTGAGAGGCTGAGACAGGAAAATGGCTTGAGCCCAGGAGTTCAAGACCAGCCTGGGCAACAGAGCAAGACCCATCTCTACAACATTTTCTGTTTTGTTTTGAGACAGTCTCTCTGTCCCCCAGACTGGAGTGCAGTGGCCCAATCTTGGCTCACTGCAACCTCTGCCTCCTGGGTTCAAGAGATTCTCCTGCCTCAGCCTTCTGAGTAGCTGGGATGACAGGCATGTGCCACCATGCCTGGTTAATTTTTGTATTTTTGCAGAATTTCATCATGTTGGCCAGGCTGGTCTTGAACTCTAGACCTCAAGTGATCTGCTCACCTCAGCTTTGCAGAGTGCTGGGATTACAGGTGTGAGCCACTGCACCCAGCCCCTACAAAAAAAATTTTTTTTAATTAGTTGATCGTGGTGACGTGTATCTGTATTCCCAGCTACTTGGGAGGCCGAGTCAAGATCACTTGAGCCCAGGAGGTGGAGGCTGCAGTGAGCTATGATCACACCATTTCACTCCAGCCTGGATGACAGTGCAAGACTCTCTCTCTCTTTTTTTTTTTTTTTTTGGCGAGGGAGACAGGGTCTCACTCTGTCACACAAACTGGAGTGCAGTGGCGTGATCTCGGCTTACTGCAACCTCTGCCTCCCAGGATCAAGTGATTCTCCTGCCTCAGCCTCCCAAGTAGCTGGGCTTACAGGCATGTGCCACTACTGCCCGGCTAATTTTTGCTAGAGATGGGGTTTCACCATGTTGGCCAGGCTGGTCTAGAACTCCTGACGTCAAATTATCTGCCTGCCTCGGCCCCGCAAAGTGCTGGGATTACAGGTGTGAGCTACCATGCCCAGCTGCAAGACTCTCAAAACAAACAACAAATAAACCAGCCAGGCAAGAGGGGACTAGGCTGTGACTGCGTATTTAGAGGCCTGATACTGTTTTCGTTCCTCATAAAGGGAGGAATATAAAATATAGATGGTAAAGCACAATGGGAAATAAATAATACTACAGGAGGCGGGGCCAGAGGGGAGAAGGATGACTGAGGTTTGAGGTTTGGGTGGGAAATGGGGTCACTTTTTTTTTTTGTTTTGGAGACAGAGTCTTGCTCTGTGGCCCAGGCTGGAGTGCAATGGCACAATCTCAGCTCACTGCAATCTCCGCCTCCCGGGTTCAAGTGATTCTCCTGCCTCAGCCTCCCAAGTAGCTGGAATTACAGGTGTGCACCACCACGCCCGACTAATTTTTGTATTTTTAGTAGAGACGGGGTTTCACCATGTTGGACCAGGCTGGTCTCAAACTCCTGTTCTCAGGTGATCCGCCAGCCTCGGCCTCCCAAAGTGCTGGGATGACAGGTGTGAGCCATGGCGCCCAGCTGGGTCACCGGGCTGGGTCTGAGGGTCCCACCCTCAGACTGATCTCCAACCCCCTCCGCATCAATTTCTCACTGACCACCAGCCTTGGCCACTGGCCGACCTAATCCCCCTACTCATCCGTCACTGGAGACCCTGCGGGGTCCCGCCCCCAACCCCATCGCGCTGCCCCTCTGGGCACTTTCATCCCTTCAGCCCCCCATCCCCAGCCTTTGCCTGTGCTGTTCCACCTGCCAGGAGCGCCGTTTCCAACCTGACAGCGCGGGCCTGGGCCTCAGTCTTGCGCTCTGCAAACCGGGGTCTCGAACCTACCCCCGCCCTCCTGTCTCGGCGCTGAGGAGGGGCTTCGGGTGCCCGGAGCCATCCCCGCGGGACCCCCAGGGACTGGACTCCAAGTCCCAGAAAGCCCCGCGCTTCCCGTGGGTGGGGCCCGGGGCTTTCCCCCTCCCAGCGCGCAGTTTGGGAGGCGCTGGGCAATTTTCAAATTTTGGCGCTGAGCGGGAGGGGCGGTGACAGCTGCGACCGTGGTCCCCCAGGGACACCCACTCCCAGGCTGCTGCTGGCAGCTGCGCCCGGAGCCCGAGGTCTGGGGCACCCCGCAAAGCTGCCCCGTCCGCTCCGAGGGGCCTCCCCAGGCACGACACGCGGCAGAGGGCTCCGGGCCCATTTCCACGATGGGAAACTGAGGCACGGGAGGGTTAGGGGCCGGTTGGGGGATCCGTACCAGGGGCGTAGCGGAGGCAGGATTCGAACGCGGGACCCTCTTTCCCCCGGGAGGTAGAAAATTAGTGACCAATTGGCCGGGCGCGGTGGCTCACGCCTGTAACCCCAACACTTTGCAAGGCCAAGGCGGGTGGATCACCTGAGGTCAGGAATTCGAGACCAGCCTGACCACCATGGCGAAACCCCGTCTCCACTAAAAAATAAAAAAAAAAAAAATTATCCGGGCCTGGTGGCAGGTGCCTGTGATCCCAGCTACTCGGGAGGCTGAGGCAGAAGAATCGCTTGAACCTGGGAGGCGGAGGTTGCAGTGAGCCGAGATCGCGCCATTGCCCTCGAGCCTGGGCTACAAGAGCGAAACTCCGTCTCAAAAAGAAAAAAAAAGAAAGTTAGTGACCAACTGCTGTCTACTTTTGGGGAGAGGGTGAGGGGCCGCGGGAGAGAAATCCCGGACCCTGGGACTATGCAGCCCGTAAGGCCCCCAGCCCCGACTCGTCCATTCCACTGACCTCCACCCGGCACCGCCACTCCCACCCGGGGAGTGGATTTTGGCGCCAGATTTTAAAAATTTCAGCCTAACGGCTGTGGCTGCCTCCCGGCCCAGAATAAGAGCCTGGAGCCTGGATTCCGGAACCTGGATCTGGAGGAGCCCGGATTCCGGAGCCTGGATCTCGGGGAGCCCGGATTCCAGAGCCTGGTTCTGGAGGAGCTCAGATTCCGGAGCCTGGATCTCTGGGAGCCCGGATTCCGGAGCCTGGTTCTGAGGGAGCTCGGATTCCGAAGCCTGGATCTCGGGGAGCCTGAATTCCGGAGTCTGGATTCTGGGGTCTGGGTCTTGGGAAGCCGAATTCTGGAACATAGATTCCAGAACTTAGAGGCCAAACCTAGTATCTAAGATCAGAATTCAGGACCCTAGAGTTGGAACCCTGTGATCCCAACAGAAATCCAGGAGGCCAGCAGAGCTCTGGGGCCGTGGCTGGCAGCTGCCTGTTAGATGAGTGAATGGAGCAGTGAAATCAACACGTATTGGCAGGGCCTCTACTTTGTGGCAGGCACTCGCGGGACAGAGGGGAAGCGAGTACACATTATAAAATAAGTGAATTAGGTGGGGCGCAGTGGCTCACACCTGCAATCCCAGCATTTAGAGAGGACGAAGCAGAAGGACTGCTTGAGGCCAGGAGTTTGAGACCAGCCTGGGCAACATAGTGAAACCCTATCTCTACAAAATATACAAAAATTAGCCAGGCGTGGTGACTCATGCCTGCAGTCCCAGCTACTTGGGAGGCTCAGGTGGGAGGATCACTTGAGCCCAGAAGGTGGAGGCTGCAGTGAGGAGAGATTGAGTCACTGCACTCCAGCCTGGGTGACAAGAGTAAGACCCTGTCTCAAAAATAAATAAATAGGGCTGGGCGCGGTGGCTCATGCCTGTAATCCCAACACTTTGGGAGGCCGAGGCGGGCAGATCACTTGAGGCCAAGAGTTTGAGACTAGCCCAGCCAACATGATGAAACCCCCTTTCTATTAAAAATACAAAAATTAGCCGGGTGTGAGGGAGCATGCTTGTAATTCCAGCTACTCAGGAGGCTGAGGCACGAGAATTGCTTGAACTCGGGAGACGGAGGTTGCAGTGTGCCGAGATTGTGCCACTGCACTCCATCCTGGGTGATGGAGTGAGACTCTGTCTCAAAAATAAATAAATAAATAAGTGAATTGTATGGCATGCTAGAGGATGGTGAGCATGGGGAAGAAAGAAAGTGGGGTAAATGCTGGGGCATGTGTGGAGTAGGGGTAGAGGTGGGCCCCTTAGAAAAGGGTGAGACAGGCCGGGTGCGGTGGCTCAAGCCTGTAATCCCAGTACTTTGGGATGACGAGGTCAGGAGATCGAGACCATCCTGGCTAACATGGTGAAACCCTGTCTCTACTAAAAAATACAAAAAACTAGCCGGGCGAGGTGGCGGGCGCCTGTAGTCCCAGCTACTCGGGAGGCTGAGGCAGGAGAATGGTGTAAACCCGGGAGGCGGAGCTTGCAGTGAGCTGCCTGGCCAGCCTGGCCAACATGGTGAAACTCCATCTCTACCAAACAATAAAAACAAAAAAATTCGGGCCGGGCGCGGTGGCTCAAGCCTGTAATCCCAGCACTTTGGGAGGCCGAGACGGGCAGATCACGAGGTCAGGAGATTGAGACCATCCTGGCTAACACGGTGAAACCCCGTCTCTACTAAAAAAAAATACAAAAAACTAGCCAGGCGAGGTGACGGGCGCCTGTAGTCCCAGCTACTCGGGAGGCTGAGGCAGGAGAATGGCGTGAACCCGGGAGGCGGAGCTTGCAGTGAGCTGAGATCCGACCACTGCACTCCAGCCCGGGCGACAGAGCGAGACTCCGTCTCAAAACAAACAAACAAACAAAACCATAAAAATTCGCTGGACGTGGTGGCACGTGCCTGTCATCCCAGATACTCAGGAGGCTGAGGCGGGAGAATCGCCTGAACCCAGGAAGCAGAGATTGCCGTGAGAGGTTGACAGAGTGAGAGTTGTCGCAACAAAGTAAAACCTCTGAAGGATGAGGTTTGAACAAGTTGATTTGAGTTATGAATCCCCTCTCCCACGCGGTGCGGCCAGCCTCGTGTCTACTGAACTCTTTGTCTATTACAATACCGTGGGTCTTTCTCTTTTGTTGTTTCCTTTTTTTTTTTGAGACGGAGTCTCACCCTGTCACCCAGCCTGGAGTGCAGTGTCGCAATCTCAGCTCACTGTAACCTCCACCTCCCGGGTTCAAGTGATTCTCCTGCCTCAGCCTCCCGAGTAGCTGGGACTACAGGTGCCCGCCACCACCATGCCTGACCACTTTTATATTTTTAGTAGAGACAGGGTTTCTCCATGTTAGTCAGGCTGGTCTCGAACTCCTGACCTCAAGCGATCTGCCCGCCTTGGCCTCCCAAAGTGCTGGGATTACAGGTGTGAGCCACCGTGCCTGGCCTCTTTTTTTTTTTTTCAAGTAAAATACTTTCTTAGACAGAGGTCTCCCTATGTTGCCCAGGCTGGTCTCAAACTCCTGGACTCAAGGAATCCTCCCACTTCAGCCTCCCAAAGTGCTGGGATTACAGGCGTGAGCCACCGCACCCAGTCACCTGGTCTTTCTTTATGCAGTGGGCAGGAAGAACCCCTGCATAGCTGGGTGTGGTGGTCCGTGCCTATAATCCTAGCTATTTGGGAGGCTGAGGTGGGAGGATTCCTTAAGCCAGGAGTTGAAGGCTGCAGTGAGCTGTGATGGTGTCACTGCATTCCAGCCCGGGCAACAGAGCAAAACCCATCTCTAAGAGAGAGAAAAAAAAAAGTTAACCACTGTGGGAGATCACTGGAGCCAGGCCCGAAGCTGCCCACCGTGCCAGCATTGTCTGCTGCCAGGGGTTCCAGCTGTTCCATTGTCTGTGAAACCCAGCACTTTGGGAGGCCGAGGCTGGAGGCTCTTTCACAGAGTGTGTTCGTTGTAAAATACTCAGGGCAAAGGGAACGATGACTCCTGTCCATTGTGTAGCAAGAAATTTTGCCTCGACTAGAGAGAGGTCTGGCTTTTGTTTGAGTCACTGAGAGGTGACCTTTAGGCCCCTGGAATGTCCTGCCTGATGGGTATACTATTCTGTTTTTTTGTTTTTGTTTTGTTTTGTTTTGAGACAGAGTCTTGCTCTGTCTCCTAGGCTGGAGTACAGTGGTGTGATCTCACTGCAACCTCCGCCACCCGGGTTCAAGCGATTCTCGTGCCTCAGCCTCCCGGAGTAGCTGGATTACAGGCGCCTTCCACCATGCCCAGCTAATTTTTGCATTTTTAGGAGAGAAGGGGTTTCACCATGTTGGCCAGGCTGGTCTCAAACTCCTGACCTCAAGTGATCCATTCGCCTCGGTCTTCCAAAGTGCTGGGATGACAGGCGTGAGTCACCGTGCCCGGGTTCCAGTGGCTTTCGAGGTCACTACAGTAGGGGAGGTGTACGGAGCACTTTCTATGCCAAGCCCGTTCTAGGTCCTTGTTTTGGGTAAACCTTTCCACAACCTGACTTTCCCATGAAAAGAGGGAGTTTCAGGGAGGTTAAGCCACCAACCCAAGGACACACAGCTGTTGATGGCTACAGGTGGGATTTGAACCAGGCAAACGTGACCTCAGACAGAGCCTCTCCTTCTACCTCCCTCTGCGAGGCACAGTCCCAGACCTGCCAGCCTCTTGCTGTGCACCATTTCCCCCGCCCCTTCCCTGCTACTGTCCTCAGAATTTCCCCAGTGTGCCTTAGCCTTCGCTGGAGCCTCCACTGCCACCTGGCTTGGCAATCCCACCTCCTCCCACCCCAGGCCTGTCTTACAAATGTCTGCAAGTTCAAATGATGACTCAGCTCCATCCCGAAACCTCTCCTTGGGGACAGGAGTCATGCCTTGTTCGCTTGTTCATCTTTGCAGAAAAACATGATGTCAGAGCCCAGCCGTTGCCAATCACTTCCTGGCTACATCCGGAGTGAAACGCAGACCCCTCCCTGCAGCCCCCAAAGCCCTGTGAGCTCATCTTCCCAGCGCTCCCTCTTGCTCACTCTGTTCCACCCCCAGGCCTCTTGGGATTCCTCAGATGCACCAGGTGAGGTCCTGTGTCAGGGCCTTTTCATGCACTGTGCCTGCTGCCTGGGACCTCTGCCCCCAGAGCCCCTTGAACCTGACTTTTTACCATTTTATTTATTTATGTTTTTTAGACAGAGTCCCGCTCTGTCACCCAGGTGGGGTGCAGTGGCGTGATCTCAACCCATTACAATCTCCACCTCCCAGGCTCAAGTGAGTCTCCTGCCTCAGCCTCCTGAGTAGCTGGGATTACAGGCATGTGCCGCCACGCCTGGCCAACTTTTTGTATTTTTAGTAGAGATGGGGTTTCACCATGTTGGCCAGGCTAGTCTCGAACTCCTGACCTCAAGTGATCTGCCCGCCTTGGCCTCCCAAAGTGCTGGGATTACAGGCATGAGCCACTGTACCCAGTCCCTGCCTCCTTTTTTTTTTTTTGAGACAGGGCCATGTTTTGTTGCCCAGGCTGTAGTGCAGTGGTGCAATCATAGCTCACTGCAGCCTGAAACTCCTGGGCTCAGGTGATCCTCCTGCTTCAGCCTCCTGAATAGCTGGGACTACAGGTCCCAGCTGTATAATATTTTACAAAAATATTATAAAAATATAATATTTTTATTTATTTATTTTTATTTTTATTTTCTTTGAGATGGCATCTCACTCTGTCGCCCAGGCTGGAGTGCAGTGGCGTGATCTTGCCTTAGTGCAAGCTCTGCCTCCCGGGTTCACGCCATTCTCCTGCCTCAGCCTCCCAAGTAGCTGGGACTACAGGCACCCGCCACTACACCCGGCTAATTTTTTGTATTTTTAGTAGAGACAGGGTTTCACTGTGTTACCCAGGATGATCTCGATCTCCTGACCTCATCATCCGCCCACCTCAGCCTCCCAAAGTGCTGGGATTACAGGCGTGAGCCACTGCGCCCGGCCCTACACCTGGCTAATTTTTAAAAAATTATTTATGGCTGGGTGCAGTAGCTCACACCTGTAATCCCCGCACTTTGGGAAGCTGAGGCGGGTGGATCATGAGGTCAGGATCTGAATCGTGAGGAGTTCGAGACCATCCTGGCCAAGATGTGAAACCCCATCACTACTAAAAATACAAAAATTAGCCAGGTGCAGTGGCGGG
>NW_016806163.1:561033-587155 GCF_001698545.2 Rhinopithecus bieti
TTTTTTTTTGAGATCGAGTCTCATTCTTGTTGCCCAGGCTGGAGTGCAATGGCACGATCTTGGCTCACTGCAACCTCCACCTCCCAAGTTCAAGTGATTCTCCTGCCTCAGCCTCCTGAGTAGCTGGGACTACAGGCATGCGCCACCACGCCTGACTAATTTTTATACTTTTAAAAATTAAAAGTATGTTGGCCAGGCTGGTCTTGAATTCCTGACCTCAAGTGATGCGCCTCCCAAAGTGCTGGGGATTACAGGCGTGAGCCACTGCGCCTGGCCCGGCTGGAGCTCATTTTCTGAGCTCAAAGGCACAGAGTTCAGAGTCTCTTGTGGATATTCCAAGATACTCCAGATATTCCAAGATGCCTGGAGCCAGGACTGGAAAAGGGAGGCACAGGAGGGCTTGGGGTCTCGAAAGAGAAGGCTGTAGGGTGGGGACCATGGAGGTCCAGGCAGTTGGTCTGGGAAAAACAAGGCCAAGTCAGTGTTGACAGAGAAGTAGGATTTTCCCGGTGAAAACCACAGGAAGACAGCATCGCAGGTGGAGGGAAAAGCTGACAAAGGCCCGGCCTCTTGGAGAGGAGGTTGTTATGGCTGGCATGGGGGACACACAGAGGAAGGACTTGGACACATAGTCTCTGACGCCCTGCTTTGCTCGTCTTATTTTATTTCATTTATTTTATTTTTGAGAGATTCTCGCTCTGTCTCCCAGGCTGGAGCGCCGTGGCGCAATCTCAGCTCACTGCAACCTCTGTCTCCCAGGTTCAAGCGATTCTCCTGCCTCAGCCTCCCGAGTAGCTGGGATTACAGGCGTGTGCCACTATGCCCTGGTAATTTTTGTATTTTTAATAGAGACGGGGTTTCACCGTGTTGGCCAGGTTGGTCTTGAACTCCTGACCCCAGATGATCCACGTGCCTCAGCCTCCCAAAGTGCTGGGATTACAGGCATGAGCCACTGTGCCCAGCCCTTATTTTTATTTTTTTTATTTTTTGAGACGGAGTCTCGCTCTGTCGCCCAGGCTGGAGTGCAGTGGTCAATCTCGGCTCACTGCAAGCTCCGCCTCCCGGGTTCACGCCATTCTCCTGCCTCAGCCTCCCGAGTAGCTGGGACTACAGGCGCCCGCCACCTCGCCCGGCTAGTTTTTTTGTATATTTTAGTAGAGACAGGGTTTCACCGGGTTAGCCAGGATGCTCGATCTCCTGACCTCGTGATCCGCCCATCTCGGCCTCCCAAAGTGCTGGGATTACAGGCTTGAGCCACCGCGCCCGGCCGCCCAGCCCTTATTTTATTTATTTATTTGAGATGAGGTCTCACTCTGTTGCCCAGGCTGGAATGCAATTGTGCAAGTCTGGCTCACTGCAGCCAGGAACTCCTGGGCTCAAGTGGTCCTCCTGCCTCGGCCTCCGGAGTAGCTGGGATTACAGGTGTACACAACACACCCCATTCTTTTTTTTTTTTTAAAGACAAAGTCTCACTCTGGCACGATCTTGGCTCACTGCAATCTCAGCTTACTGCAACCTCTGCCTCCCAAGTTCAAGCCATTCTCCTGTCTCAGCCCCCAGAGTAGCTGGGATTACAGGCATGCGCCACCATGCCCGACTGATTTTGTATTTTAGTTTCTCCATGTTGGTCAGGCTGGTCTTGAACTCCTGGCCTGGGGTGATCCGCCCACCTCGGCCTCCCAAAGTGCTGGGATTACAGGCGTGAGCCACCATGCCCGGCCTTTTGTTTTCAGATGGAGTCTCTCTCTGTCACCATGCCATGTATAGTGGCATGAGCTCAGCTCACTGCAACCTCCACCTCCTGGGTTCAATCCATTCTCCTGCCTCAGCCTGCTGCGTAGCTGGGATTACAGGCACGCGTCACCATGCCCAGCTAATTTTTGTGCTTTTAGTAGAGATGGGGTTTCACCATGTTGGTCAGGCTGGTCTCGAACTCCTGACCTCATGATCTGCTCTCCTCGGCCTCCTAATGTGCTGGGATTACCCAGCCTGCAATACTTTTTAAAAATAAAAATCAGGCCGGGCGTGGTGGCTCACCCCTGTAATCCCAGCATGAGGGAACAAAATATCAAAATTGTAAATAAAGACAGAATCTGACTTTGCACTTATCCCACTCACCTCCCTGACCTTCTCTATCTTCAGTTCATGTTGGCCGTATTGGTCAGGCTGGTCTGGAACTCCTGACCTCAGTTGATCCGCCCGCCTAAGACTCCCAAAGTGCTGGGATTACAGGCGTGATCCACCGCGCCCGGCCGATTTAATTTTTAAAATGAAATTATAAAATATAAATATATATGTTGCCTGCGTAAAACATTGCATATATAAAATTATATAAAACGTTGCAACTGCCATGGTCCCCTTCTCTTATCCCCCCCTCCAGCCCAGTGCCCCGCCCGTCCGTCCCTCTCTTCCGGCGCTGAGGGCGCAGAAACTCTGCGGGGCCACCAGATGGCGCCGCCGCGCCTCGCAGCCCCGGGACATTTCGTGCCCCAGCGGTGGGCGGCGCGGAGGAGGCGGGATGCGTCAGCTGGACTCGCGGGCCGGGGAGCCGGGGAACCGGGGAAACCGAGCCGCCGGGCCGAGGCCAGACCCCAGGCTGGCGGGGGAGGGGACTCAGATGTGAGTCACCCGGGAGCCCCCAGTCGACCGTGGGAGAAGTTGTCATGCGGGGCCTGCCCGCCTCGTTCCTAAACAGCCTTCCTGGGGCGGCGGAGTCCTGCAGGCGGCCGTGCCTGGCGCACACGCGTGGCTCCAACACGAACTAGCCTGTGGCCTCACCAAGCCTCAGTTTACCCTTTTGCATAATGCACATAAGCATCCCCCCTGCTTCTCAGGTCTTGGATTAAATCATCCATGAATCGGGAGGGGTGGAGGGTGCCAGGTCCGCACCACGCTCAGTGCAGGTCAGCGCCCACCCCGTTGTGACAAATAAAGGTGGCCGTCATCCTTGCATGTGGGCCTGGGGTGGCGGCGTGCAGCCGCAGCCTGCACCATTCCCCCGAACAATAGCTTTCTCCTGGGCCTGGAGGCCTCCACACAGGCAAAGGCTGGAACGCCAGGCAGCCGGCGGGGGCGGGGCCGCGCCACCTGCACCTCCCACGCGCACCCCACCCTGAAACTCACGGGGTCGGCGAGGGGGCGCCCGCTTTCTTCTCCAGAGTGCCCCGGGCTTTGCAGCCTCCCACTTTCGGGACCTTCGAGGAGGCCTCCCGCGACCACCAGGTGACAGCTGAGGTGTACTGAGCGCTTACTGTCAGCCGTATTTTATGTCATGCTCTGCAAACCAGCGAGGCCGGCGCTGCAGCCCCATTACTCAGACAGGAATATAGAGGCCGGGAAAAGCGAAATCACCCAGGGGCTGGGGTCGCCGCAGCCAGGAGAGACTCCGGCCATCACCACCACCTGGGCGAGATCAGGCTGCAAACGGGGCCCCTTCCCGGTGCAGCCCCTCCACCCCCAGCAGAACTTGGGAAAGGCGCGGTCCGGGACTCTCCGCGCATCGGGAGGGGATTCCAAGCACCCCCCCCGAAAGTCCGGGCCGCCTCGCGCGCTGGAAATCCCGCGCGCGCCCCGAACCGCGGCTCGGCTGCCGGGAAATCAGGAGAAAAAAACTTCTGCTTTTTTTTTTCTTTTCTGGCATTCGCGGTCACCTACCCGGCCCCCGCGCGCCCTCCTCCCGGTTCTCGCCCCCACGTGGGGCGCCCCCACACGGCGCTCCGCCCCCTCCCCGCCGTCGGCCAACCGCAGAGCTGTCTGCACTCGCCGTTGTCCTTCCACCAATAGGAGGGGTGAATGACTGCACTGAGGCCACGCCCCCAGCATTCAAGTCTATAAAAGGCGGTGCCGGAGGCTCCCGGTCAGATCGCCGAGGCTTCGGACTGCCGTTCGTTTCTGCAACTTCCCGGATTATTTTCGCCAAGGACTTTGCAATATTTTTTTCCGCCTTTTCTGGAAGGATTTCGCTGCTTCCCGAAGGTCTTGGACGAGAGCTCCAGCTCCGTGGGAAGGTTTTGGGCTCTGGCTCGGATTTTGCAATTTCTCCCTGGGGACTGCCGTGGAGCCGCGTCCACTGTGGATTATAATTGCAATATGACGCTGGAAGAGCTCGTGGCGTGCGACAACGCGGCGCAGAAGTAAGTAGCCGGGGCCGCCGCCGTCTGAGGTCGGCTGGGACGGGATGGGTCGGGTTGGGCCGGGCCGGGAGCGGAACGTAGCACCCGGTGGTCCGCCGGTCACTGATCCCTCTCTCCTGGCCTCAGGATGCAGACGGTGACCGCCGCGGTGGAGGAGCTGCTGGTGGCCGCTCAGCGCCAGGATCGCCTCACAGTGGGGGTGTACGAGTCGGCAAAGTTGATGAATGTGTGAGTCAGACCCCCTCCCCGGGCCGGGCGCGGGTGGGACGGGACCTCCCCTCCGCTCTGGACCCTTTCCACACGCTTGTCTCGCATGGGGCTGGGACTTCCCCAAGTGCCACCCGCTGTGGATGCAGAGCGTCTCTGCTGTTTTGTGGATTGGGGGCTGCTGTATCCTGATGCATCGTCTGCACGCGCCCCTCCCGCTGTGGGCCTGTCTCCCCGCACCCACACTTTGAACCGTGTGCCTTCCCCGCCCCCCACCGTCACCAGCTTGCAGAGGCAATCCCCTGCACCCCTGCAGTTTCTCTTTTGCTCTTGCACGCTCCTTTTTTTGCAAACTCCCCCTGCATGGTGGCCTCTCCCCTGTCCCCGGCTGACCCACCTCTTCCCTTTGGCCCTCTCAGGGACCCAGACAGCGTGGTCCTCTGCCTCTTGGCCATTGACGAGGAGGAGGAGGATGACATTGCCCTGCAAATCCACTTCACGCTCATCCAGTCCTTCTGCTGCGACAACGACATTAACATCATGCGGGTGTCGGGCATGCAGCGCCTGGCACAGCTCCTGGGAGAGCCGGCCGAGACTCAGGGCACCACTGAGGCCCGAGACCTGCATTGTCTTCTGGTCACGGTGAGTCGGGCCTCTGCCCTGCCCCACCACGCCCGGGCACCTGGGCCGGTGTTTGTCAACAAAGTCGGGCTGACTGGTCCTGCACAGCTCAGCGTTCAACCATGCTTGGCATGTCCCGTGGGCAGCCGGGCTGGGGCCTCCTCACCCAGGGAGCTATTTTGAGCCTGCCTGTTTTCCCCACACATGGGGCCCCGGGAGAGGGAGGCTCCCACTAAACCCCTTCCTTTCCCCTCCCACAGAACCCTCACACAGACGCCTGGAAGAGCCACGGCTTGGTGGAGGTAGCCAGCTACTGCGAAGAAAGCCGGGGCAACAACCAGTGGGTGCCCTACATCTCTCTTCAGGAACGCTGAGGCCCTTCCCAGCAGCAGAACCTGTTGAGTTGCTGCCAAAAACAAAAAATAAAATAAATATTTGAACCCCCCTCCCCCCCAGCACAACCCCCACAAAACAACCCAACCCATGAAACCATCGGGGGCAGAGTCGTTGGAGACTGAAGAGGAGGAGGAGGAGAAGGGGAGTGAGTGGCCGCCCCCAGGGCGGAGATCGGGGAGCTGGCGGCCGCCGATCCGATGGAGGAGAAGTGGGGACCCAGGCCAGCAGGAGACAGAACCCCGGAGCTCAGGCCTTGGGATGGAGCAGAAGCTGGAGTGGCGGGGCACGCTGCCGCCTTCCCTATCACGGAGGGTCCAGACTCTCCACTTGAGGGTGGAGTGAGACTGACTGTAACCCCCACCCTCCTTGAGACTGGAGCTGGCGTCTGCAGACCAGAGACCTGGTTAAACTTGGTTGGTGCTTGTCTGCACCCTCGACAGGACCACACTTTGGGACTTGGGAGCTGGGGCTGAAGTTGCTCTGTACCCATGAACTCCCAGTTTGCGAATCATAGAGACAATCTATTTTGTTACTTGCACTTGTTACTCGAACCACTGAGAGCGAGATAGGAAGCACAGATATCTCTATTTTTATTTCTACTATGATGACCTTGTAATAAATTTCTAAAGCTTCTGGGTGCTTGTATGTTTTCGGCTTCTGAGAACAACTGGGACCCCTGCCCCTTCCCCTGGGACACGCTTCACACACACCCCCCCCACTTCTCGTCCGCAACCCCTGCCAGCTCACCAGGAAGTGTTACTCAAGCCCCTGTTAGCAGCTCCAGGCTCCCGTGCAAAAACAGTACCTCTTCTCTCTGCAGCAGGCGCCTCCACCGACTCCAACAAATCTATGCCTCTTTTTTTTTTTTTTCTTCTCCTCCTACCCTGTAGCAATTAAGAGACCGGTTTATTACGAAACCTGGCCGCCGTGCCACCGCTGTTACTGGCTGTGCAGGAGCCAGCCCTAAGCTCTGGGCACATAGGGAGGCATTTTGGCGGGAGGGGGTGCTGGCTGCAGCCCCTGACCGCCCCGGCAGCCACCGCAGCCCAAGGTCCCGAGCGGTCAGTGGGGCACCTGGGACCACACAGCGAGGTGAGCTTAGGACTTGCAAGGAAGAGCTCCTTTGAAGGATTCCGCAGGGAGTGCCCCGCACCCACCATAGCCTTCTCCATCCCAGGATAGGCCTCTCTTTTTCACTAAAGAAAAGAACTTTTTTTTTTTTTATTTCCGCAAACTAAAATCAACAAGCAGAAAAATACCCCAGGAAGTCGGCCTCCGGGCCAGCTGGCCTTGGCACAGTGCTGCGTTTTGCCTCTAAACCGAAACTGCGAGCCCTGGCCAGCCACCTCCTACTTCTCCCAAAGTTGCAGGCGCGGTGGTGACTCCCCCTGCCCCAGGCTGGGAGCGTGGCCCAGCCCTTCCGTGCCCGGCCTCAGTCTTCCCGCCCCGGGTCTGCAGGGTGGGCCCGCCCTGGCCAGGCGCCGGGACGACCTTGGCTCCCCTCTGCCATGCAGCCCCAAGCCTGAGAACTAGCGGGGAGTGTGGAGGGGGTGGGGTGGTCCTGCCCGCAGGCCGCGACCTTTCCACGGAGCCTCACGTGGGCGCATGAGGAAAACCCCAGCGGCTCCCTGGGAGTCACGGGGATGGGGGAGCCCGGGCAGGGGAGGGAGAGAGAGGGAGGGGGAAGTCCCAGAGGGAGAAGGCAGGGAGGGATCCGGCCTGGGGCTAGGAGGAGGGGAGAACTGAAGTGGGGAAAGGGGAGCCCAAGAAGGGGAAGGGGAATCTCCCACAGCCCTGAACCAACAGGGAAACCCCGGGAGGGGTAGGCAGGCAGAAGGAGTCCCGAAGGGGTTGGAGGAGGGGAGAATGGAGGCGAAGAGGCGGGAGCCCCGAGGGGGTAGGGGGTGATGGGGTGGGGATCCCTGAGATGGCGCCCAAGAGGGGAAGGCGCCTGGGAAGGGGTACAGAGGGCGAGGGGCTCTTGAGGGATTGGGGTGTGGGAGAACATGGGGGCCAAAACCCAAGGGGGGAAGGACCAGGTGGGGCAAGGGTCAGTCTAGTGGCGCCCGGAAAAGTTATGGCTTTTCTTTTTCTTTCTTTTGAGACAGTCTCACTTCATCGCCCAGGCTGGAGTGCAGTGGCGCGATCTCGCCTCACTGCCTGGGTTCAAGCGATTCTCCTGAGTAGCTGGGACTACAAGCACCCGCCACCATGCCCAGCTAATTTTTGTATTTTTAGTAGAGACAGGGTTCACCATGTTGGCCAGGCTGGTCTCAAACTCCTGACCTCAGGTGATGCACCCGCCTTGGCCTGCAAAGTGCTGAGATGACAGGTCTGAGCCACTGCTCCCGTTCTCTGTCTCTGCCATTGGTCAAGCTCCTAGGGTAGGGAGGCGGGGCCGGCTTGGACGGCTATGCCCCCTGGGATGGGCTAGTCTGTCTCCACCCTGATGCTTCCATTCTTGCTCCTCGGCCTCTGGAACAGTGCAGCCAGATCTCAGGCTCCTGAGCCCCAAGCGGAGACAGGACATGGAGGGGCCCCAGTGTTGGGACCCTCAGCCAGGACCTTCACCTGTCTGTGCCTCAGTTTCTCCCTCTGAAAAATGGGGATAATAGCTACCTAGCTCATAGACTGTTGAGGAGATTCAATGATATATAGATTCCTGGGCCGGCCCCGTGGCTCACTCTCTGTAATCCCAAGACTTTGGAGGCTTGGGGGAGCTGGGGAGGAATCCCTGAACCCAGGAGTTCGAGACCAGTATGGATAAACATAGGGAGACCCAGGTCTCTACAAAAAAATTTTAAAAATTAGCTGGGCATGGTGGTGTGGGCCTGTGGTCCCAGCTACTTGGGAGCCTGAGACCGGAGGAGCACTTGAGCCCTGGAGATGGAGACTGCAGTGAGCTGTGATTGCACCACCGCACTCTAGCCTGGGTGACAGAGCAAGACCCTGTCTCAAAACAAACAAACAAACAGACCCTGAAATATAGCTTCTTTGACCGGCTTCCTTCAATGTACTTCCAGAATCATCTTTTTTGTTTGTTTGTTTTTTCAATTTTTAAAAGATTATTCATTTAAAAATTTTAGATTTAGCCGGTGTGGTGGCTCATGCCTGTTACCTTTTGAATTGTGTCCCCCACAAAAGATGTGGAAGGCTGGGCACGGTGGCTCATGCCTGTAATCCCAGGATTTTGGGAGGTGGATCATTTTAGGTCAAGAGTTCGAGACCAGCCTGGCCAAGAGGGTGAAACCCTATTTCTACTAAAAATACAAAAGTTAGCTGGGCGTGGTGATGCACACCTGTAGTCCCAGCTACTCAGGAGGCTGAGGCAGGAGAATCGCTTGAACCCAGGAGGCGGAGGTTGCAGTGAGCAGAGATCCTGCTACTGCACTCTATCTATCTATCTATCTATCTATCTATCTATCTATCTATCTATCTATCTATAAAAAGAACAAAAAAGAAGCGGGGTCATGCTCTCTTGCCCAGGCTGGAGTGCAGTGGCATGCCATGGCTCACTGCAGCCTTGACCTCCTGGGCTCAAGCAATTCTCCAGCCTCAGCCTCCTGAGTAGCTGGGACTAAAGGTGCACACCACCATGCCTAGCTATTTGTTACATTTTTTTTTTTTTGTAGAAATGGAGTCTCACTATACTACCCAGGCTGGTCTCAAATTCCTGGCCTTAAGTGGTCCTCCAGCCTCGGCCTCCCAAAGTGTTGGGATTGCAGGCAGGAGCCACCGTACCCGGCCCTCTCCTGTTGTTATTACTATTGCCGTTGGTATTGTTGTTGTCATTTATGAAAGTATTCCACGGTCTCCCCGACCGAAGCCAGGGATGTACAGAAATTGGCTTCAAAGGCTGCTGTTTCATTGAATTAATAATAGCAGCTGGGTAGATTGATTCAATCTTCTCTGGAACTCAACTGTAAACACCTATAAACTTATGGTGGCCCCATGAGGAAGATGCTGTTGTCCCATTTTCCCAAAGAAGAGACTGAGGCTCAGAGTGGAAGAGCCACAGCCTGGCTAGGAGTCTTGAATTGTCGGTGTCTGGCTGGTCAGTCCCTGGGGAAAACTGGGCTGGGGGAACTGGGGGATGCAACACCCCCAGCTCCTCAGACCCCTTCCAGTTCATGCTGGGTCAGGAGGGAGTAGTCACAGGGCGCCAAGGCTCAGTCAGCTGGCATAGGCCGTTCTGGGCTCCCACACTCAGGACTGGATGCCAGGATACGTGTGTGTATTCCCTGGACGACGGTGAGCGGAAGAGTTGGCAGTGCTCACCACAGGCTGCAGGCAGACACGCTTCCCCAGTCGGACTCATGAGGTTGGGTGCGAGCTCATCCCAGGGTGCCCACGATGGCCTGTGTCTGAACCTACACTCACAGGCTGAAACGCATACACATGCCCATACCCTGCTATGCAGTTATAGTCACAGCTGGAGACATGTTCACACGCATGCACACACATACTGCATGCCATGGACACAGAGTTGCTTGCAAGAGGACAGATGAATGCATAGAAATGCCTCCCATGGCCGCATATGGTGGCTCACACCTGTAGCCCCAGCACTTTGGGAGGCCAAGGAGGGTGGATCACCTGAGGTCGGGAGTTCAAGTCCAGCCTGGCCAACATGGTGAAACCTCATCTCTACTAAAAATACAAAAAATTAGCCAGGCATGGTAGTGCATGTCTGAAATCCCAGCTATTTGGAGAATCGCTTGAACCCAGGAGGTGGAGGTTGCAGTGAGCTGAGATTGTGCCACTCCACTCCAGCCTGGGTGAGAGAGACTCCATCTCTCAGATGACCCACCTGCCTCAGCCTCCCAAAGTGCTCCCAAAGTGCTGGGATTACAGGTGTGAGCCACTGCACTTGGCCTTATTTTTTTAAAAAATTTTTTCCTTTGAGACGGGGTCTCAGTCAGTCATCCAGGCTGGAATGCAGTGGTGCAATCTTGGCTTACTGCAACCTCTGCCTCACCAGCTCAAGCAATCCTCCCTCCTCAGCCTCCTTCGTAGCTGAGATTACAGACATGTGCCACCACACCCAGCTGTTGTTGTTTTTTGAGACAGAGTCTCCCTCTGTCATCCAGGCTGAAGTGCAGTGATGTGATCATAGCTCGCTGCAGCCTCAACCTGCTGGGCTCAAGTGATCCTCCTGCCTTGGCCTCCCAAAATGGTGGGAGCCACCATGCCCAGCCACTGTCTGCTTTTTATAGAAAGAGAATATGGAGTTCAGACAGGTGCGGTGACTTGCGCAAAGTCAAAAGGTACAATGACAGAGCCAGGAACCAAACCAAGGTCAGTGTGGCTCAAAGTACTGTTTTTCCATACACACACATGCACACACACACAAACATACACACACATATATACAGACACGCACACACACACAAACATACACACACCATATATACAGACATGCACACAGAGCATGCACACACAGCGCAACACACACAAAATACAACATACACACATATATACATGACATGCACACACACATGAACACCACACACATACCACATACACACATATATAAGACATGCACACACACATGCACACACACACATACACCACATACACACCATATATACAGACATGCCACACATGCACACACACATACACACACATACACACATATATACAGACATGCACACACACACATATATACAGACATGCACACACACATGCACACACACACACATACACACACATACAACATATATACAGGCATGGCACACACACATGCACATACAACACACATATAACAACATGCACAACACACAAACATACACACATACACACATATATACAGACATGCACACAGACATGCACACACGCACACACCACAAACCATACACACATACCACATATATACGACATGCAACACACATGCACACACACAAACATACACACATATATCAGACATGACAACACACGACATACACACACATGCAACACACACACAATACACCATAATATACAGACATGCACACACACATGCACACACACACAAACATACACACACACATATATACAGACATGCACACACACACAAACATACACACACATGCACACACATACATACACACACACATATATAGACATGGCACACACACATGCAACACACAACAACATACACACATAACACATATAAACAGCATGCACACACACATGCAACACACACACAAACATGCCAACACACATGCACGACACACACAACATACACATACACACATATATACCAGACATGCACACACACTGCACACACACATACACATATACATATATACAGACATGCACACACACATGCACACACCACACACATACCACATATATACAGACATGCACACACACATGCGCGCACACACAAACACACATATACAGACCATGCACACCACATGCGCGCAACCAAAACACACATACACACTATATACAGACATGCAGCACACACATGCCACACACACATACACACACATATATACAGACTGCACACACACATGGCACACACACACATACCACACATTACACACATATATACAGACAGACATGCACACAACACATGCACACACACACATACACCTACATACACACATATATACAACATGCACACACACATGCACACACACATACAACACAACATATACAGGCATGCACACACACATGCACACACACATACACACACATATACAGACATGGCACACACAACACACATATAACAGACATGCACACACACATGCACACACACACACATACACATACACACATATATACAGACATGCACACACACATGCACACACACATACATATATACAGACATGCACACACATGCACACACACACAAACATACACACATATATAAGACATGCACACACACATGCACACACAACATACACACACATAACACACATATAATACAGACATGCACAACACATGCAACACACACATACACATACACACATATATTACAGACTGCACACACACACTACACATATACACACATATACAGACATGCCAACAACACATGCACACACATACACACATACACACATATATACAGACATGCACACACACATGCACACCACACACATACACACACATATATACAGAACATGCACACACACATGCACACACACACACATACACATACACACATATAATACAGACATGCCACACACACATGCACACACACACATACACACACATAACACACATATATACAGACCAGTGCACACACATGCACACACACACATACACACATATATACAGACATGCACACACACATGCCACACACCACATACACACCATAACACATATATACAGACATGCCACACACATGCACACACACACATATACACATACAACACATTATATACAGACATGCACACACACACATCACACAATACACACACATATACAGACTGCACACACACATGCACACACACACATACATACACACATATATACAGACATGCACAACACGATGCCACACACATACACCACATATACAGACATGCACACACACACACACATATATACAGACACGCACACACAAACATACACACATATATACAGACATGCACACACACACACATACACACATATATACAGACATGCACACACATACAGTATATATACTGTATATATATACACATATATAGTATGTATACACACTATGTATATAAATATAATGATATATATTATTGAGAAATAGTTCATATACTATAAAATTCACCCCTTTAAAGTGTTTAACTCAGTGGTTTTTAGTATATTCACAAAGTTGTGCAACTATCACAACTATTGAATTCCAGAATATTTTCACCACCCCCAAAAGAAGCCCTGTCACCATTAGCAGTCACTCCTCACACTCTCTCCCCCAGCCCCTGACAACCACTACTCCACGTTTTTCCCATGAATTCACTTCTGGACATTTCATATAAATGAAATCATAAAATGTGCAACCTTTTGTGTAGGCTTATTTTGTTTGCATACTGTTTTGGGGGCTCATCCATGATGTTAAATGTATTGGTATCAAAGTTTGAACATACTGGATGCAGTGGCTCAGGCCTGTAATCCCAGTACTTTGGGAGACTGAGGCAGGAGGATTGCTTGAGCCCAGGAGTTCGAGACCAGTCTGGGCAACATGGCAAGACCTTGTCTAAAAAAAAAAAAAAAAAAAATTAAGCCAGGTGTGGTGGTGCATGCCTGTAATCTTAGCTACTGGGGAGGGTAAGGTGGGAGGATTGCTTAAGCCTGGGAGGTTGGAGTTGCAGTGAGCTGTGATTGCACCACTGCACTCCAGCCTGGGCAACAGAGTGAGACCCTGTCTCAAAACACAAAAGATTTGAACTTGTGTGGCCTGCCCTGTGCCTCTGCTCCCCCGAGCATGTGCCTGGGAATCCCAGCAGTATACTAGCACCCTCACGTGTGGATGGCCATTCCTGGGAAGGCACTCAGAGTCACACACACAATTCATATTTAGTGACCAGCCACTATGTATGGGCCTTGCACACGCAAATCCTCAACCCACATGTTGTTTATACACCTGGCTCTCTAACGTCCAGCCAGGGCCTGTGCTGATACCTCTGGCCCAAACACTCTTCCCTGCCTTTCCCCTAGATAACGCCTACTCATCTTTTGCTCACATCTCAGATGCCACCTTCTCCAGGAAGCCCTCCAGACAAGACCTGAAATAATCTCTGTACTATCTCTGTCCACCTGCCCTTCTTGGTACTTGCACCATTTTTTTGTTTGTTTTTTTGAGACAGAGTCTTGCTCTGTCACCCAGGACAGAGTGCAATGGCATGATCTTGGCTCACTGCAGCCTCCATCTCCTGGATTCAAGCGATTCTCCCACCTCAGCCTCCTGAGTAAGTGGGATTACACACACCCGGCTAATTTTTGTAGTTTTGTGGAGATAGGGTTTCACCATCTTGGCCAGGCTGGTCTTGAACTCCTGACCTTGGGTAATCCACCTGCCTCAGCCTTCCAAAGTCCTGAGATTACAGGCATGAGCCACCATGCCCAGCCCCTGCACCCATTTGTAATGACATATTTATAACCCTGTTATTTGCTTCTTGTCTATCTTCTGTGTGAGGCTGCAGACTCCCAGAGGGATGGGAGAAGGTCTGTTTTCTCACCCCAGATCCCTAGTGGCTAGCCCAGAGCCTGGGACACAGGTGGCACTTCATAAATGCTTGTGGCATAAAGACTCAATCACGTCTGTATGACAAGAGGTTGAACTGCTGTTGACCTTCTGTGTCCATGCTCCAGGACAGACTGTTTCGTCCCTGAGGGACACACGTTGGTCTGCCAAGTGCTGGGTCCCAGCCAGGTACAGTGACACCACTCAGCTCAGGAAGGCTGGAACCTGGCTCTGTGGAGGCGGTCAGCTGTGTGGCCTCAGGCAAGTTGCTTCACCCTTTGCGTCCAGTTTTCTTACTGGTGCAATGGGAATGCCAATGGTGGTACCCATCTCTCTCGGGGCTGTTGTGGACATTAAATTTATTACATTATGCAAAGGATTAGAACGGGGAGAAGCTTGCAGAAAAATTAGCTATTATTGTGTGAGATAGTATGCAACTGTACACCGCACAGTGTTTTCTGCCTGTACACGAATATCTGCATAGCTGCCTGTTAATATGGGTTGGAATTTGTTCTGAATCGCTGCACGCTGCGGTGTGTTGGGCCATGAGGACTTGTGCTGCTACATGGGAACACAGCAATATACGTACACGTGTGGCTGCTACTACAATTCCTGACATCCTTGGAATGAGCCCTGGACACCCAAAACTCCTGACCAATTGGAGACCCATGATTGTACCTTCCTCATCACCCCAACTCGGAAGTCCATAGCTGCTGATTCTGCTCACCTCCTGCCCAGAGTGGCCCCAGGGCACGACCTCTGTGGCTGGTGGTTTGGGAGTCTATTTATTATTTTTTGAGACAGTCTCACTGTGTTGCCCAGGCTGGAGTGCAGTGGCATGATCATGGCTCGCTGCAGCCTTGAACTTCCAGGCTCAAGCAATCCTCCCACCTCAACCTCCCAAGCAGCTGGGATTAGAGGTGCCTGCCACCACGCCTGGCTAATTTTTGTATTTTTAGTAAAGACAGGGTTTCGCCATGGTGGCCAGGCTGGTCACAAACTCCTGACCTCAAGTGATCCACCTGCCTCAGCCTCCTAAAGTGCTGGGATTACAGACGTGAATCACTGAGCCCTGCCATTTTTAAATTTTTTTCCTAAGAGATGGGGTCTCCCTCTGTCACCCAGGCTGGAGTGCAGGGGTGCCGTCACAGTTCACTGCAGCCTCGACCTCCCAGACTCAAGCAATCCTCCCATCTCAGTCTTTCCAGCCTCCCAAGTAGCGGAAACTATAGGCATGTGCCACCATGACTGGCTAATTTTTATTTTTATTTTTTGTAGACACAGGGTTTCATGATGTTGCCTAGGCTGGTCTTGAACTCTTGGCCTCAGGTGATGCCCCCATCCTAGCCTCTCAAAGTGCTGGGGTTACAAGCCTGAGCCACCACACCCTGCCTGATTCATTGAATATTTATTGAGTCCCTACTGTGTGTGAGGGCCTGTTAGCCTTAGAAAAACAAGAGAGAACCAGATAAAGAGAGGCATCTGTGTGTATGGGTGCGTGGGTATCAGTTGCATGTCAGTGTGAATTCTCATTCAAGTGTCTGCATGTGTGGCTGGACAGACAAGGTTGGGTGTTTTTGTGTGAGGATGTTATGGTTTGAATTGTGTCCTCTGCAAAAGATCTGGAAGGCTAGGCATGGTACCTCACGCTTGTAACCTCAACACTTTGGGAGGCCAAGGCAGAAGGATCTCTTGAGGCCAGGAGTTCGAGACCAGCCTGGGCAACAGAGAGAGACCTTGATTCTACAAAAAATAAAAAAAGATATGGCCGGGCGCGGTGGTTCAAGCCTGTAATCCCAGCACTTTGGGAGACTGAGGTGGGCGGATCACGAAGTCAAGAGATTGATACCATCCTGGCCAACATAGTGAAACCCTGCTTCTACTAAAAATACAGAATTTAGCTGAGTGCGGTGGGGTACACCTGTAGTCCCAGATACTCGAGAGGCTGAGGCAGGAGAATGGTGTGAACCCAGGAGGCAGAGGCTGCAGTGAGTCGAGATCGCGCCACTGCACTCCAGCCTATCGACAGAGCGAGACTCCATCTAAAAAATAAAAAATAAAAAAATAAAAAGATATGCGCCTGGCATGGTGGCATGTCTCCAAAAACACTGAATGAATCAAAGCACATACCCAGGGCCACCTGGTCTCAGACACACAGATGTGTGCATTTACATAGCAACACCCCTAGTCATGGGTGAACGTGCATCTGCAACAAAGCAGTCCGGAGCAGAGACAGGAAAGAGACGATGGCACCTCCCTGAAAAGTTACCTGCGGTGGGCATGTAGGGCTGAGCCCCTTAGGGAACTGTGAGAGATGTGGTCACAATGGGGCAAGAGAGCGAGTGGGGGCATCCACTTATTTTATTTTATTGTTTGTGGCAAAGTTTCGCTCTTGTTGCCCAGGCTGGAGTGCAGTGGCACGATCTCAGCTCACTGCAACCTCCACCTCCTGGCTACAACTGATTCTTCTGCCTCAGCCCCCCGAATATCTGGGATTACAGGTGCGCACCATCACACCTTGCTAACTTTTTGTATTTTTAGTAGAGATGGGGTTTCACCATGTTGGTCAGGCTGGTCTCGAACTCCTGACCTCATGATCTGCCTGCGTCGGCCTCCCAAAGTGCTGGGATTACAGGTGTGAGCCACTGCGTCCAGCTGGCATCTACTTATTAACCAACTGCATCCCCCCTGTTTGAGGGGTGTTCTGGGGTGTTGACTCCCTGGTACGTCCTGCCTACCCAGAGGAGGTTCTCGGTGGGTGTCTGTATGCAAGTAGGTGCCTGCACACAGTAGGTGCTGCATGTCTCTGGGTGTCTGCACACAGTAGGCATGGCACGCAGGTGGCGCTCTGCACACAGTAGGCCTTGCATGCAATAAAGACGCTGCACACAGCAGGTGTTTGCATGAAGGAGAGGGGCTGTGGGCAGCAGGCTTGCACACCTTTAGAGAAAGACCCCAGGCAAAGAGACACAGGAAGCTGTTGGACTGTAGGAAATTGTCGGAAGCCAGCTACCAGGTGGCCAAGGGGACATAGGAGCATCTGCCACGCCCTTTGTGCACTTTGAACAGTGGTTCTCAGCCTTCAGGGTGCATTGGCAACCCCCTGGGTACCCCCTCTTTTGTTTTTAAAGTAGAGACAGGGTCTCCCTATGTTGCCCAGGCTGGTCTGGAACTCCTGGGCTCAAAGGATCCTCCTGCCTGGTCCTCCCAAAATGCTAGGATTACAGGCGTGAGCCACCATGCCCGGCCCCTACGCACACTTTCAAGTAGTGGGTTGGATGTCGTGACAGGGGACCCTAGACCGGTCTGCTCTTTTCTGGGACACAGCGAAAAGAATGCAGAGGCTTCCTGAGCCATCACTCTTCCTTACTTTCTCCAGGGACCCCTTCTCTCTGCAGACCACCGCCGAGAGGCGGGCCCTCAGAGCCCCAGAACTCCCTGCGGCTTTCCAGCTCGAGGCCTTGGCCCCTGTGATCTCCACCTCGTGGTCCCGGCAGTGCCCAGGCAGGGCTCCGGGGAGGCGAGGGAGGAACCAGGGTGGCTCTCCTTGGAGGAAGCAGAGAGTCACGGAGTCCTGCAGAGAGAGGCTCAGGGCGCTGCACGTCACTTTCTCCAGCCCCCACCCCAGAGCCTGAAGCATGCTCCCCAGACATGTAGGTCACGCGACCCACAGCATTACAGATCCCCAGGGACCCAGGATGCCCCCCCCGCCCCCAGAGACCCAGAACGCTCCATAGCCACACAGTGCGAAGGTCAAGGGCCTCCTCCACAGGTCGCTGGGCCAGGGAGACCGCAGGCACACGGGACAGCCACACCAGAGCCGCATCTGGAGAAGGGGTGGGGGGTTTCCTCTCGCCGCTCCTCCCCATTCTTTCCCTACATTGTTCCGTTCCGTGCTCCCAGCTCCCACCCCACCCCCTCCACCCTGACGCCGGCCGTTCCCAGGCCCCGGAGCCGGGGTGGAGTGGGGTGGGGTGGGGTAGAGTGAGGGGCCTCGTGGAGAGCGCTGCGGGCCAAGACCCTCTTGCGCATGTGGCGAGAGCGCACGAGTGTGGGAGCTTCGGCCAGAGCTCACATGCGTGCGCTTGGGGAAGTGTTTGGGCCGCTGTGTACACAGCAGGCACGCCATAAACGCCTCTTGAATGGCTCCGTGCGAGGGAAGGGAGGGAGGGCAGAGTTCAGGCCCTACAGAGAGGGAAGGGGAGGGGCGAAGGCCTGGCTTTAGGTTTGAATCTCCGCGGCTTACTAGCTCTAGCAGCTCAGCAAAAACGTGACTCAGTTTCCCCCGTCCATAAAAGGGAAAGCCGAATCGCCCTCCCACGTGTCGAGGTGAAACTAGGCAGTGCACTAAGGCGCTTAGCAAAACGCGCTGCCTTGAGAACCCTTATTACGCCTTCCTTTCACCCCACCCTCTTGCCAGACACTCTGGGGGTGGAGAGGGGCACTGACCCAGGCCCCAGGCGCCCCTCCCATCCTCCCTCCCTAGCAGGCAGGAGTCCCGGCTTTCCCGTTCCTTAAATTGGATAATTGGAGACAGAGGCGGGTGCTCGAGACGGAGAAATCCCCAAGTGGGCGAAAGGCAAGGGGCCTGTCCTCCTAGTTTCCCCGCACTGGGGGCCCCGACCCTCGCCAGCGCTCCCTCTGGTGCGCCCTGGGCGCGCAGTCTGTGCGCTCGGGAGCCCCCAGCGCCGGCCGTCGCACCCCCGCCAGAGCCCGGCGGTGCCAGCCTCCCTCTGTTGCCCGCCAGGCGCGGTGTCTGCGGCAGTCCGGGCAGGAGGGGTGGGGGGGTCCGCGCTGGCGGCGGCTCCGGCGGCGTCTCCCTCCTCCAAGCCAGCCCCTGGCGGCGGGCGGCCGGGCCGAGGGCGGGCGTCTGCAACAGACCCTCTTTTGTTGAGCGGCGCCTTCCCCGGGCGGCCTGGCGCGCAGGGCTCGGGCACTGCGCAGCGCCCGGAATAGGCTCCCTGGCCCGTCCGCCCGACCCCACGCCCGGCGGAGGCCGCCTGACCTGCGGTCGGGCGCAGGAGGAGCCTGGGGCCGTCGGTGGCGCAGGAACCGGCGTGGTGCTCAGCTGCACGGGGCTGCAGCCGCTACTCTCCGCTGGGCGAAGGCACTGGCTCGTGCAGGTCGGTACTTCTGTGCGCAGCCCCTCTCTGCGTGCAACACGCCTGCTGTGTGCGGATTTCCGTCTCCGTGCAGGGCCTACTGTGCGCCGCACCTCTCTTCCATGCAAAGCCTACTGTGTGCCAAACCCACTGACCTACAATACCTACTGTGTGCGACCCCTCTCCTGCCGGCAAACGCCATGCTGGTGTGTGAACCCCTTTCTTGCATGGCAAGGCCTGCTGTGGGTGCAGAGCCCTATCTACCTGCAGGGCCTACCGGGTGCAGTCCCTCTCCTGTGTGCAGACGTCTACTGTGTGCACATCCCTGTCTTCGTGCTGGGCTGACTGTATGCAGCACCTCTCTTCCATGCAAAGCCCACTGTGTGCAGAGCCCCACCTGGCCGCAATGCCTGCTGTGTGAAGACACCCAGATACATACAAAACCGGTTGTGTGCAGGCATCCACCGACATGCAAACACTGCACCTGCACTCCTGCAAACACCCACCGTGCACAGGCACATACTGACAAACACTCATGTGAGGAACGCCCATACTTCCAAACAGCCTTGGCTTTTTTTTTTTTTTTTTTTTTTTTTTTGCTGTGGAGTCTCGCTCTGTCGCCCAGGCTGCTGTGCAGTGGCATGATCTCAACTCACTGTATCCGCCCCCTCCCAGGTTCAAGCAATTCTTCCGCCTCACCCTCCCGAGTAGCTGGGATCACAGGTGCCCGCCACCACACCAGGCTAATGTTTTGTATTTTTTAGTAGAGACGGGGGTTTCACCAAGTTGGCCAGGCTGGTCTCGAACTCCTGACCTCAGGTGATCCACCTGCCTCAGCCTCCCAAAGTGCTGGGATTACAGGCGTGAGCCACCGTGCCCAGCTTAATTTTTGTTTTGTTTTGTTTTGTTTTGTTTTTTTGAGATGAAGTCTTGCTCTTGTCCCCCAGGCTGGAGTATAATGGCACGATCTTGGCTCACTGTAATCTCCACCTCGAAGGTTCAAGAGATTCTTCTGCCTCAGCCTCCTGAGTAGCTGGGATTACAGGCACCTGACACCACGCCCAGCTAATTTTTGTAGTTTTAGTAGAGACAGTGTTTCACCATGTTGGTCAGGCTGGTCTCGAACTCCTGACCTCAGGTGATCTGCCGGTCTCAGCTTCCCAAAGTGCTGGGATTACAGGCGTGTGAGCCATGGTGCCTGGCACAAACAGCCTTGTCCATGCAAGCACAAGCACTCACATGTGTCTAAGACCCTGCTGTGTACACCTGCACTCTGACCTGCACTGCGTGTAGCCACCAGGGAAATGCAAATATTTCTTTCTTTTTTTCTTTTTTTTGAGACAGAGTCTCGCTCTGTCACCAGGCTAGAGTGCAGTGGTGCGATCTCGGCTCACTGCAAGCTCCACCTCCCGGGTTCACGCCATTCTCCTGCCTCAGTCTCCCAAGTAGCTGGGACTACAGGCGCCCGCCACCATGTCCCTCTAATTTTTTGTATTTTCAGTAGAGACAGGGTTTCACCGTGTTAGCCAGGATGGTCTCAATCTCTTGACCTCGTGATCCCCCTGCCTCGGCCTCCCAAAGTGCTGGGATTACAGGCGTGAGGCACCGCACCCGCCGGGAAATGCAAATATTTCTAAGCTCCAATGCTCACTCCACAGAATCCCAGGCGTGCGAATACCTGCGGTATGCAGAGATCCATGAGGTGCCAGCACTGGAGCTACGGAAGCCTGAGCGTGCTGATTTGGGGTAGGAGTAGAGTGCAGGGAACTCATCTGTGTGCAGTCCTTTTCTCTGGGCCCTTTGTGTGCGCCTCAGTTTACCCCACCTGGGTAAGAGACTCCGCCCTGCTGGAGTCTCTTCCGGTTCTGACTTTGAAGGGCTCCAAGGCTTTGGGGGAAAGGGGCCGCATCCCCTCTCTCCTGTGTGCCTCTGGGTGGTGGATTCAGGCTAGCAGGGCTGGGGGCTGGGCCTCCAGGCCCTTCCTGGAAGCCCGGAAGGCAGGTGCAAGGGCAGGCAGTCTCCATGGGCAGGGCGCCAGACCTTGGCTTCCCTGAAACTGGGCACAGCAGCTGGGAGAGGTTTCCGGCCCGCCTGGCCCCACCTGGCCCCCGGCACTTTCGGAAGATGGGCGGGGCAGGCAGACAATGCCAAGGAGGGGCGAGGCCCAGCCTGCACAAGCGTCCCTGGTGAACCTATGCGCACACACGCGTGTGCATGTATGTGTGTGCACACGTGCATGGGCCATGCTGATGTGAGTTCTGTACCCCACCTGCAAACGGGTGTGCTTGTGAACACGTGCAGGGTCACCTTGGCACGTGAACTGTGCAGCACGGGCAATGGCCCGGGGGTGGGGGGTAATTCACTCATAGCGACGACAGGACAGAGATGTTTGTCTGCTTTGCTCACTATGCGTCTCCAGCACCCCACAGCTGGTTGGCACTCGGTAAATATTTGCTGAGTGGATAAATGAGTGAATAAATGAACACATCATTTTGCAAATATGTACTGAATGTTTCTATTCTGCATACCAGGCATTTGCACATCTTCAAACAACAAAAAGATCCTGGGAACCAACATTCTAGACATCCACAGGGGTGGAAGTAAGCCCACACCTGCACACACCTGCGAGTACACGCTCATGTCCAGGAAACACCTGAGTCCACTTTGATTTGTTAACTTCCAGAAGCCAGAGCCCGGTGCACACACACAGGCCCTCATGCAGAGACACACATTTTGTTTTTTCTTTTCTTTCTTTCTTTTTTTTTAAGATGGAGTTTCGCTCTTGTTGCCCAGGTTGGAGTGCAATGGCATGATCTTGGCTCACCTCAACCTCCGCCTCCTGGGTTCAAGCGATTCTCCTGCCTCAGCCTCCCAAGTAGCTGGGATTACAGGCATGTGCCACCACGCCCAGCTAATTTTGTATTTTTAGGAGAGATGGGGTTTCTCCATATTTGTCAGGCTGGTCTCGAACTCTCGACCTCAGGTGATCCGCCCGTCTTGGCCTCCCAAAGCACTGGGATTACAGGCGTGAGCCACTGCGTCTGGCCTCTTTTCTTTTCTTTTTTTTCTTTTTTTTTTTCTTTTTTTTTTCTTTTTTTTTTTTTTTTGAGATGGAGTCTTGCTCTGTTGCCCAGGCTGGAGTGCAGTGTTGTGATCTCGGTTCACTGCAAACTCTGCCTCCGGGTTCAAATGATTCTCCCACCTCAGCCTCCCGAGTAGCTGGGATTACAGGCGCACACCACCACATCTGGCTAATTTTTGTATTTTTAGTAGAGACGGGGTTTCACCTTGTTGGTCAGGCTGGTTTTGAACTTCTGACCTCAAGTGATCTGCCCACCTTAGCCTCCCAAAGTGCTGGGATAACAGGCGTCAGCCACTGCCCCCGGCCAGCATTTTGGACACACAGATTTCCCCTCTCTCCCCCTGCAAGCCTCTACCTGTGCTACCCACCCCAGTCATCTCCTCCTGAGGTATCCGTCCTTCCATGCCTGAAGGGGTTCACGGGAGTGTGAGGAGTCCTACACCCCACTTGTGATTTTCCATCATTTGAATTCTCCTAGGGCTTAGACCATTGCCTGCAGGAAGCTCCAGAAACACTGGATTAGAACTGCACAGGTGGGGAGGTGATGCCCATATACCCTAAGAAACTATCCTTCCATTTCACAGCTGGAGAAACCGAGGCCCAGAGACGGGAGGGTCTTCCTGTTGAGCTAAGAAGAGAAAGAGAGAGATGATAAGAAACAGATGTCCTGACTGGGCGCCCTCGATCATCTCCTCTTGCAGCCAGAAACAGTAGGCTCCCACTGCCAACAAGGGTGGGAACAGGAAGGTGGGGGACCCTGCTGGGAGGAGGAGGTGGGAGTGAGGCCCTGGGGGAAGGAGGAGCCTATGTCTTGGAGACAGACACAGAGGTGGGCGGTCCAGAGACACCCACCTCCTCAGACAGGCACGGGCCCTGGCAGCTGGTGACAGGAGACACAATCTGGGTCCCATAGGCACTGTGTCCCTCCTGCTGCAGATCTTCCTCTCCGGCCTCGGATGGGGATTCTGGGGGCTCCTGAGGCTCCTGCATATGTTTTGGCATGAGTATGCATACCTGTGTGTTTGTGTGTGTTGGGTGCACATGCATTTTATTTTTATATTTTATTTTATTTTATTTATTTTATTTTATTTTTTATTTTCTGAGACTGAGTCTTGTTCTGTCACCCAGGCTGGAGTGCAGTGGCACTATCTCAGCTCATTGCAACCTCCACCTCCAGGGTTCAAGCGATTCTCCTGCTTCAGCCTCCTGAGTAGCTGGAACTACAGGTGCATACCAACATGGGCGGCTAATTTTTTTGTATTTTTAATAGAGACGAGGTTTCACCACGCTGGTCAGGCTGATCTCGAACACCTGACCTCAAGTGATCCGCCCACCTCGGCCTCCCAAAGTGCTGGGATTACAGGCATAGCCACTGCGCCCGGCCTCACTGAGCACGTTTTGAAGGCAAGTGCCTTCCTCTGGACTGCTGAACTTTCATTCTATGAATGGACCTCCGTTGACCTGTTCCCCTTTGAATGGATGGGTATTTGAGTTCTTCCCAGTTTTTGGTGATGAGGACTAAAGCTGCTGTGTGCCTTTACCTCCTGGTCTCTATATGGTACTAAGTTGTTCATTTCTTTCAGATAGCACCAAGAGAAGTGAGGTTGCTGGGTCCCTGTAACTTTATAGGGTAAATACTATTATTACAAGCACTTTATTGATTCGGAGAATAGACGCTGCCAGGCCTCCTGTCTCTCGCTTTCACACAAAGGCACATACGGCAGACAGGGACATCCATCACTCACCCATCACTCACTGCAGACCCTCCAGGACCCACGCAGAAACCCAGGGCTCCCCCACGGCGCACGCAGCACCCAGGCTGCCCGCCCTCCACCCAGGGCCGCGTCACGCCCGACACCCCCGGAACAGACGCCTATGAGGCCTGCAGCTCCAGACAGGCTGCAGACACACAGCGATTTGTTCATCTTTCCAGCCACCCCGTCTGGTCCTGACAGTAATTAGCTCCCAGACTGGTGGGGAGACGGTGAACAGGCTGAGAGTCATCGCCGCGGCTCCACGCCCACAGGCCACGGGCACCGGGAGAGAGGGTGAATGAGTATGTGTGTGTGAGTGTGTGTGTGTCCAGAATCTGTACTCTCCAGCCAGGGCTCCCCACCCTCCTGCAAAGGGCCAGCGCGGTGCACGGGTACCCACCGCGCCTTCCACGAGGGATCGTGCATACGCATACCCACCGTGCCTTCCACGCGGGATCGTGCACATGTATGCCTACCATGCATTTCACGCGGGATTGTGCACACGCATGTCCACCGTGCCTTCCACGCGGGATCGTGCACATGCATATCCACGAATTCCTGCAGACCTACAACCACCAGGCCTGCCCACGCATCCCTGCAGACCCAGTGTGGAAGCCTGCTTGTCGGCGCCCTGCGCATCCCGCGTGAGTGGAGTGTGCACGCGTGGGGGGCGGGTGAGTGCGGGGCAAGCGCACCCGCACTGGGCTCGTGGAAGGTGGAGAGAGACCGTGCGCGTTCCCGGAGCTGGCGCGGGGGTGGGGTCAGCAGCTCGGGAGAAGGCCCCGCCCCCCTACCGCCTGCCCGGAAGACCCACGGCGGCGGGCGCTGGCGTCACAGGTTTCCACTGGGGCCTCGGCGCGGGGGCCGGGATTCCCTGGCGCAGGAACGCCCGTGACGGCGGCGCCTGCCTGCGTCGGCCGCGCTTGGAGGCTCGGGGTTAGGGATGACATCAGCCCCTGCGTTTCTGGAGTTGGCCCGGGCGGGACGGGGACTTGGAGAAAGAACAGTGACACCCACTTTCGTTGACTGCCAACCTATGCAGAGAGCTTAGTGCGTGTCCGACCGTGGGCTGAGCGCTGTGGTGCGAGTGCCGTTAATGTCCCCATTGCACAGATGGGGACACTGAGGCCGGCGCACTGCCCGCCCCGCCGGGCCCCCAGAGTGAGGGCCCGGGGCTGGGAGCAACCTTTTCCCAGCGCCTTCTGCAGTGTAGACTCCTACCAGCTTGTCTCCCTCTCTCTTCTGCACAAGCCGGCTCAGAGACGGCCTGCGGGTGTCCTGGCGCCACCCAGCAAGCTGGGAGCTGCAGCCAGCTCTGTCCACACAGTTGGTCTCTGCCCAGCTTTGGTCCCTGCGGTGGCCAGGGGCGGTGCCTGAGCCAGGGCGCCCGGGCTGCCCGGTGGGGTGTGCCCAGCCGCTGCCTTCCTGCTGACGCCGGGGCGAAGGGACCTAAATATAGCCTGGGAGGAGACAAGGGCTATTTTTAGCGCGAGTGGCTCGGGCCCTCCCAGTTCCCGGGTTAGGAGCCCTATGTCCAGAATTTTGGGGAGGGGCGAGGGCGAGGGGGAGCCCCTTTCCAGGGACCCCACACCCGCGTGGGCCTGCCCCTCTGCCCACAGCTGGCCCTGGAAGACTCCAGGGGAGGAAGGGTATAGAGGGAGGGCGGGGTGGGGGGGCTGCTGCATGGG
>NW_016806163.1:587475-596829 GCF_001698545.2 Rhinopithecus bieti
TGCTGCATGGGGGTGGCGGGGTTGTCGCAGGTCACCTTTCCTAAACCCCACCTCCTCTCTAGCTGCCGACCCGCCCTGGCCTTCTGTTGGGCTGAGAGACTGCTTTCTATTTTGGGAAGGTGTTGGAATAATTTCCCTGGCTATTTTTAGCAGGTTCGGGGATTCCTCCACCCAGGCTGGCCGCCCTGCGTCTCCTTCTCCTCTTCCTCCTCCCCGCTGACCCAAGGCTGGCCTGCTTCATGGAGGGCATTCAGGGATACTGTGTATCCCAGACCCAGAATGGGGAGACCCCTATATTTCCTGGTTGGGGGAGGGAAGGGAACTCTGAAGGGCGTTCCCACGTTCCAGGTGAGCAGGACTTTCAGACCTCCAGGAATCCATGACATCACGTATCTGAATTCTGTCTCCAGGACAGGGTGGGGCGACCCAGGAACCTCCGACCTTTCACCTCCTTTCAGGATTGTCACGCGAGAGTGGCCTGCTGAGAACAGACCTTGACTCCCACATCCTCAGGCTAGGAGCTCCCACGTTCCCAAGAGGAAGATCGGTGTGATGAGGGTAAACTGAGGCACAGAGGGGCCGTTCGGATGGGACATATCTTGCGCTCATTCCCTGATGGTTTCATTTCCTTCCACATTCTACCTTTGTTTTGAATTTTTTAAAAAAATTTTAAAATTTTAAATTTCATTTATTTATTTATTTTTGAGACAGAGTCTCGCTCTGTCTCCCAGGCTGGAGTGCAATGGCGGGATCTCGGCTCACTGCAAGCTCCGCCTCCCGAGTTCACGCCATTCTCCTGCCTCAGCCTCCCGAGTAGCTGGGACTACAGGCGCCCGCCACCTCGCCCAGCTAATTTTTTGTATTTTTAGTAGAGACGGGGTTTCACAGTATTAGCCAGGATGGTCTCAATCTCCTGACCTTGTGATCCGCCCGCCTTGGCCTCCCAAAGTGCTAAAATTACTGGCAATTTTTTTATTTTTAAGACAAGACGGAGTCTCGCTCTGTCGCCCGGGCTGGAAGAGTATACAGTGATGCAATCTCAGCTTACTGCAACCTCCGCCTCCCGGATTCAAGCAGTCCTCCTGCCTCATCCTCATGAGTAGCTGAGATTACAGGCGTGCAGCACTATGCCCAGCTAATTTTTGTATTTGTAATACAGACGGGTTTCAGTATGTTGGACAGGCTGGTCTCGAACTCCTGACCTCAGGTGATCCACCTGCCTTGCCTCCCAGAGTGCTAGGATTACAGGCGTGAGTCCCCGTACCTGGCTTTTTTTGTTTGGGTTTTTTTTGAGACAGAATTTCACTCTTTTGCCCAGGCTGGAGTGAAGTGGCATGTTCTCGGCTCTCTGCAACCTCTGTCCCCACCAGGTTCAGGCGATTCTCCTGCTTCAGCCTCTGAGTAGCTGGGATTACAGGCGCCCGCCACCATGCCCAGCTAAGTTTTGTATTTTTAGTAGAGACGGGGTTTCACTATGTTGCCCAGGCTGGTCTTGAACTCCTGACCTCAGGTGATTCACCTGCCTCTCCTCCCAGAGTGATAGGATTACATGCGTGAGCCACTGTGCCGGGCTTTTTTTTTTTTTTTTTTGAGACAGGGTCTCACTGTGTTGCTCAGGCTGGAGTGCAGCAGTGCCATCATAGCTTATGGCAGCCTCGACCTCCTGGGCTCAAGTGATCCCCGCAACTCAGCCTCCTGAATAGTGGGGACTATATAGGCGTGTACCACTACAACTGGCTAATTTTTGAAAATTTTTAGTAAGAGACGGGGTCTCACTGTGTTGCCCAGGCTGGTCTTGAACTCCTGGGCTCAAGTGATCCTTCAATCTTGGCCTCCCAAAGTGCTGGGATTCCAGGCATGAGCCAGCCCTCATTCTGCCCTTTAACAGCTAAGCAACATTGGGGCAATTACTTCACCTGTCTGTGCCTCTTTCAGGAAAGGGGGTGACAGTCACATGGACTAATGGTAAATAGGTAAGTGAATATATGACAGGTCTTAGAACAAGCTCCTGGCAGGATGGAGCTGAGGGTCCTCGAAAGGACATTGGGATATGCCTGGCTGTAGCAGAGAGGAACATCACGGGTGCTGGCTGGCTCCACATTTTTTTTTTTTTTGAGGCAGAGTCTTGCTCCGTCACCCAGGCTGGAGTGCAGGGGCGAAATTTCGGCTCAGTGCAAGCTCTGCCTCCCAGGTTCACGCCATTCTCCTGCCTCAGCCTCCCAAGTAACTGGGACGACAGGCGCCTGCCACCATGCCCGGCTAACTTTTTTTTTTTTTTTTTTAGTAGGGCGGGGTGTTCACTGGGGTAGCCAGGATGGTCTCGATCTCCTGACCTCTTGATCTGCCCACCTTGGCCTCCCAAAGTGCTGGGATTACAGGTGTGAGCCACCGTGCCCGGCAATTTTTGTATTTTTCATACAGACGGGTTTCACCATTTTGGCCAGTCTGGTCTCAAACTCCTGACCTCAGGTGATCTGCCTGCCTCGGCCTCCCAAAGTGCTGGGATTACAGGCGTGAGCCACCGCGCCCAGCCCTGGCTCCACATTTTGAGAGGACCCACCCCTTACTTCTCCCACTCCGTGAGGCTGGCGAGAGTGACCCCCGTTTCAGATCAGGAAACTGAAACCCTGGGATAATTTCTCAGGCCCAGAGTCTCATGACAGGTGACACACAGGAGGCCAGCACAGTCCCCTGGCTCCCGGGCCATATTCCACAGCTGCTCTGCATTCTTTCCCCGGCGCCCTCACTCATGCAGCAAGCATTTGTGGGTACCGTATGAGTTTCCTCCCACTGCTGTAACAAATCACTGCAAACCCAGTGTCTGAAAACAACGCGGAGTTATTATCTGACAAGCCTGGAGGCCAGGAGTCCAAAATCAGTCTCACTGGGCTACAGATCAAGCTGTGGGCAGGGCTGGGCCCTCCTGGAGGATCCAGGAGAGAACCTGGTCTCCACCTTTCCCAGCATTTGGAGGTACCTGCTTCCCTCAGCTTGGTACCCCTTCCTCCACCTTCACGGCTGGCAGTGTGGCCTCTCCCAGTCTCTGACTCTTACCCCCCACCTCCTCTTATTTTTTATTATTATTTTAGTGGAGTTTTGCTCTTTTTGCCCAGGCTGGAGTGCAATGGCGCCATCTCGGCTCACTGCAACCTTTGCCTCCCCGGCTCAAGTGATTCTCCTGTCTCAGCCTCCTGAGAAGCTGGCATTACAGGCGCGCACCACCACACCCAGCTAATTTTGTATGTTTAGTAGAGACGGGGTTTCTCTGTATTGGCCGGGCTGGTCTTGAACTCCTGATCTCAGGAGATCTGCCTGCCGTGGCCTCCCAAAGTGCTGGGATTACAGGCGTGAGCCACTGCACCTGGGTTTTTTTTTTTTTAAGAAATTTGTTTTCATTGTGCAAGTTGATTTTTTTTTTTTTTTTTAAAGAGATAGGGTCTTGCTCTACAGCCCAGGCTGGAGTGCAGTGATGCAATCATAGCTCACTGAAGCTGCAAACTCCTGGGCTTGAGGAATCCTCCCACCTCAGCCTCCCGAGTAGCTGGGAGCATAGGCACTCACCACCATGTCTGGCTAATTTTTTAAAATTATTTTTTGTGGCCGGGCACGGTGGCTCAAGCCTGTAATCCCAGCACTTTGGGAGGCCGAGACGGGTGGATCATGAGGTCAGGAGATCGAGACCATCCTGGCTAACACGGTGAATCCCCGTCTCTACTAAAAAATGCAAAAAACTAGCCAGGCGAGGTGGCGGGCGCCTGTAGTCCCAGCTACTCGGGAGGCTGAGGCAGGAGAATGGCGTGAACCCGGGAGGCGGAGCTTGGCAGTGAGCGGAGATCCGGCCACTGCACTCCAGCCTGGGCGACAGAGCGAGACTGTCTCAAAAAAAAAAAAATTATTTTTTGTAGAGTGGGGGTCTTGCTGTGTTCCCCAGACTGGTCTCCAAACCCTGGGCTCAAGTGATCCTCATGTCTTGGCCTCCCAAAATGCTGGGATTTGTGAGCCACGGCACCTGGCCTGCATGTTGATTTTCTATGAGTATATTGCTTCTCTCCAAGGGCGGATGGCCTGACTGGGATAAGACCCGTGAACGGATAGTAAATGTGGGTTAGGCGTTTGGCAGGAAATGCTTGTGGAATTCAGGAGATGACTGTCATTGATCTGTCCCTTATGGCAGCTGGATATCAAGTACACTGCAGAATCTTAAGACCATCAGCCAGTTTTATTTATTGGATGCTTATTAAGTACGTAATGCTTATTTAATATCCTCACAGCCACCTTAATGCTAATATTCATCCTCACCTTACAGACGAGGAAACTGACGCCGAGCCAGGAGTTCTCGAAAGTTCCTGGCCGGGCGCGGTGACTCATGCCTGTAATCCCAGCACTTTGGGAGGCTGAGGCGGGCGGATCACCTGAAGTCGAGAGTTCGAGACCAGCCTGACCAACATGGAGAAACCCCGTCTCTACTAAAAATACAAAAAATTAGCCGGGTGTGGTGGTGCGTGCCTGTAATCCCAGTTACTGGGGAGGCTGAGGCAGGAGAATTGCTTGAACCCAGGAGGCGGAGGTTGCAGTGAGTCGAGATCTCGCCATTGCACTCTGGCCTGGGCAACCAGAGCGATATTCCATCTCAAAAAAAAAAAAAGAAAGAAAGTCACTCAGCCAAGTTGGTGGCAGAAGCTACTTAGCCGGTTCTGTTTCCATTTGGCCTTGCTGCTGCCTCCTGCTTGAGTGCTTGCAGGGGCTGTGCAGGCTCACCCTGAGCCATCCCCTTGTCCTGGTCCTCCAGCAACAGTCTTGGGAAGTCAGTGGGTTCCACAATCCTGGGTCCAAGTTCAGTGCAGCTCTCTCACCCTCAGGTGTCTTCTGCAAACAAAGAACCTCCCAGAGCCCAGAGAGGGAACCCCAAAAAAAGTGTGCTGGCCAGGAAAGAGACCAGACGTGAACTGTACTTCCTCCCTCCCCCTGCTGCAGATGACTGCACCAGAGGTGGTGGGGAGGAGGCTGCCAGATAGACAACAGGAGCACGTCGGAAAAGGGCGGCTTCCACCACTTCCTCCCAGTGTGGGGATGTGACTGGGAGAGCAGCTCCATGACCCAAGGATGGGACTTTGGCTTTCTTTTATCCCCAGGTCAGCCCGTGACATGCCGTCTGCTAGATGGCTGTCTGCAGCTCTGACCCTGTAGTTTTGCCCAGATTGTCTGTCCCATGAAACTTTCGGACTCCGGCCTGAGAATTCCTCCTTTCTTCTTCTTCTTCTTTTTTTTTTTTTTCGAGACAGAGTCTCGCTCTGTCACCCAGGCTGGAGTGCAGTGACGCGATCTCAGCTCACTGCAACCTCCACCTTCCGGGTTCAAGCGATTCTCCTGCCTCAGCCTCCTGAGTAGCTGGGATTACAGGCACGTGCAAGCACGCCCGGCTAATTTTTTGTATTTTTAGTAGAGACGGGGTTTCACCGTGTTAGCCAGGATCTCCTGACCTCGTGATCCGCCCGTCTTGGCCTCCCAAAGTGCTGGGATTACAGGCGTGAGCCGCCGCGCCCGGCCTGGAACCGTTTCTTTCTCAGCCTTGGCTTGGAGTTCTCCCTAGGGTGATAAATGTTGGCGAGAAAGAGTGGCACATTCTTAGGGCCGGCTCACCCGTGAGGCCCTACATCGCTCTTTCCACTGTAAACCCTCTGGTGGCTGCTACGAGTCAGCCACAAGTGCACTGCAGAAAGCGCTGAACCTGACGTGGCCACCCAGGGGGAGGCCCCAGCCCAGGGACTTTGCTGTGCCTTCCCAGGTCCCTCGTGGGATTTTTTCTCTTTCCTTTGGATCCCTGGCGGGAGTCAGGGGAGTGTGGGAGGGTGTGGAATAAACCCTGAGTCCGCCTCATTGGCTGCCTGGGCTCCAGAGCCCTGCCGTTGCTTGTGGAGGACTTTCTGGGAATCACGTGGACGGGCCAGAAGGGCTGGGAACTGGAGAGCAGGCGAGGATTCTGAAAGAGGGAAGACCCCAGCGGGAGGGATTTGAGGCTGGAGTGGGTCAGAGACAGAAGTCCAGATGACAGGTTTAAAGTCTCTGCTTATGGCTGGGCGCAGTGGCTCATGCCTGTAAGCCTAGCACTTTGGCAGGCCAAGGTGAGTGGATCACTTGAGGTCAGGAGTTGGAGACCAGCCTGGCCAACATGGTGAAACCCCGTCTCTACTAAAAATACAAAAATTAGCCAGGGGTGGTGGTGTGCGCCTGTAATCCCAGCTACTCAGGAGGCTGAGGCTGGAGAATCACTTGAACCCAGGAGGCAGAGGTTGCAGTGAGCCGAGATTGCACCACTGCACTCCAGCCTAGTCAACCGAGTGAGATTCTGTCTCAAAAAAATAAAAAATAATAAAAGAAGTCTCTGTTTAGATAAGATGCCTTTAAATGGCTCTTTTACCCTTTAGTATGAAAACAAACTTTCTAATTATTATAAACAAAATATGTGCCACGTGGAGGCTGGCTGTTGGCACTCACTATCCCCTTGCTTGACGTCAACTGAAAGATAAAGTATTGCCTCCAGCCCTTCCCACAACCAAAGAGAAGGCACAACGCCGAATGCATCTCCTTGGATTTGGGAGGCAATGTATGCTTAATGTGGCTGTGCTTGTCTGGCCTGGTTGGGGAGGCCATCGTGCCCTCCCTTTATGAATCTGTGCTCTGTGGCATCTGTGGCGTGGACCCTTCTTTGCTTTGCAGAGGCAGGATGTCTGCATTCTGCATTGTACCCAGCCCAGTCCAGCGTTTACATTAGAGGTCACTCTTGGAGGTCTATGTTCTGTGGGTTTTACCTAATGCATGAGGTTACATATCCACCATGACAGTGTCACATAGAGTAGTTTCACTGCCCCCCAAATCCTCTGTGCTCCACCTATTCATCCTTAACCCCACTTCCTTCAACCTGGGTTTTTTTTTTTTTTTTTTAGACGGAGTCTCATTCTGTCACCCAGGCTGGAGTGCAGTCATCTGGGCTCACTGCAACCTCCGCCTCCCGGGTTCAAGCGATTCTCCTGCCTCAGCCTCCCGAGTAGTTGGGATTACAGGTGCACACCACCACGCCTGGCTAATTCTGTATTTTTAGTAGAGACGGGGTTTCTCCATGTTGGTCAGGCTGGTCTCGAACTCCCAACCTCAGATGATCCGCCCTCCTCGGCCTCCCAAAGTGCTGCGATGACAGGCGTGAGCCACCGCGCCCGGCCCACCACTGATCTTTTTACCATGTATAGCTTTGCCTTTTGCGGAATCTTTTCCAGTTGGAATTGTAGTGTGGAGGCTGCTTCACTTGTTTCCTGGTGTATTCCAGCTTCCAGGGGCTGCTTTTACAACTCTGCTTCGCATCACTCTAGCCTCTTTTGTTTCTGTTGTTATGTCTCCTTCTCTGACTGACCTTCCTGCCACCCTCTTACAAGGACCCTGTGATGACACTGGGCCTACCTGGATAATCCAGACAAGATCTTTGATTTTTTTTTTTTTTTTTTTTTGAGACAGAGTCTCGCTCTGTCGCCAGTCTGGAGTGCAGTGGCGCCATCTCGGCTCACTGCAACCTCTGCCTCCCGGGTTCAAGCGATTCTCCTGCTTCAGCCTCCCGAGTAACTGGGATTACAGGCTCCTGCCACCACATCCGGCTAATTTTTGTATTTTCAGTAGAGATGGGGTTTCACCATGTTGGTCAGGCTAGTCTCAAACTCCTGACCTCAGGTGATCCACCCACCTCGGCCTCCCAAAGTGCTGGAATTGCAGGCTTGAGCCACTGCGCCGGCCAATCCAGGCAAGATTTTTTTTTTTTTTTGAGACGGAGTCTTCCTCTGTCACCCAGGCTGGAGTGCAATGGCACGATCTCAGCTCACTGCAACCTCTGCCTCCCAGGTTCAGGTGATTTTCCTGCCTCAGCAGGCATGCGCCACCACGCCCGGCTAATTTTTGTATTTTTAGTAGAGACGGGGTTTCGCCATGTTGGCCAGGTTGGTCTTGAACTCCTGACATCAGGTGATCCACCCACCTTGGCCTCCCAAAGTGCTGGGATTACAGGTGTGAGCCACCGCGCCCAGCCAATCCAGACAAGATGTCTAATGTAGTCACATCTGCCAAGTCTCGTGTGTAAGGTATTCACAGGTTCTGGGATTAGGACACAGGTATCTTTGGGGGCTGTTACTCTTCTGACCACACAGCCTGTGTACAAGGTTTGCTTGTTTTAGGATTTCACGTGAATGGAATCACACCACCTGTCCTCTTGTGGAAGGCTTAGTTCACTCAGGCTAAAGTTCCTGTGAGTCATCCATGATGGCACTTAGCAGTTTGTTCCTTTTTCTCGCTGAGTGCTATTCCGTGGTATGAATGGATCACAGTTTGTTTATCTACTCACCTGCTGCCAAATGCCTGAGATGTTTCCTGTTTTTTTTTTTTTTTTTGAGACAGAGTCTTGCTCTGTCGCCCAGGCTGGAGTGCAGTGGTGCGATCTCGGCTCACTGCAAGCTCCGCCTCCTGGGTTCACGCCATTCTCCTGCCTCAGCCTCCCGAGTAGCTGGGACTACAGGCGCCTGCCACTGCGCCCGGCTAATTTTTTGTATTTTTAGTAGAGACGGGGTTTCCCCGTGTTAGCCAGGATGGTCTCAATCTCCTGACCTCGCGATCCACCCGACTTGACCTCCCAAAGTGCTGGGATTACAGGCGTGAGCCACCGGGCCCGGCACAGACATATGCTTTTATTTCTCTCGGTTAAACACCAACGAGTGGAATTACTGGGTCATGGAGCAGGTATGTTTAGTGTTACAGAGAAACTACCAAGACCGTTTTCCAGAGTGGTGGTGCCATCTCACACTCGCACCAACAAGCTCTGGGACTTCTGGTTGCTCCATATCCTCATCAACACGTCTTTCAGTTTTAGCCCTTCAGGTGGATATTGGGTGAGGCTTTTGTTTTGTTTTTGGTTTTATGGTAAAATACACACAGTATGAAATTAACCATGTAAATGCCCATCAATCAACAAATGGATAAACCCAGCCGTAAAAAGGAATGAAATAATGGCATTCGCAGCAACCTGGATGGGATTAGAAACTATTCTGGCCGGGGCGCAGTGGCTCACGCCTGTAATCTCAGCACTTTGGGAGGCCGAGACGGGCAGATCATGAGGTCAGGAGATCGAGACCATCCTGGCTAACACGGTGGAACCCCGTCTCTACTAAAAATACAAAAAAACTAGCCGGGCGAGGTGGTACCCGCCTGTAGTCCCAGCTACTCTGGAGGCTGAGGCAGGAGAATGGTGTGAACCTTGGAGGCGGAGCTTGCAGGGAGCTTTTATGCGGCCACTTCTCTCCAGCCTGGACGACATAGTGTGAC
>NW_016806163.1:601115-610314 GCF_001698545.2 Rhinopithecus bieti
TTTTTTTTTTTTTTTTTTTTTTTGGCATTTTTAGTAGAGACACAGTTTCACCATTCTGGCCAGGCTGGCCTTGAACTCCTGACCTCAGGTGATCCTCCAGCCTCAGCCTCCTAAAGTGCTGGGATTTCAGTCGTGAGCCATAGTGTACAGCTAAGCATGTAAATTAAATTACTCTGGAGTTGTTAAAATGCACTGATGCTTTAAAAATTATTTTTTTATACCTTTTTTGTTTTCCTTCATAAAAATGCACTGACTTAGCAAGCTGTCGGTCATAGGAAGTCAAGTGAAAAAATAAATAAATAAAAGCTAAGCTAGTATCAGAGCAGTCTGTGTTGAGTGAGTCCAGTTTCAAAAAACAAATGGCGGCCGGGCGCAGGGGCTCACGCCTGTAATCCCAGCACTTTGGGAGGCCGAGACGGGCAGATCACGAGGTCAGGAGATCGAGACCATCCTGGCTAACATGGCGAAACCCTGTCTCTAAAAAAAAAAAAATACAAAAAACGAGCCGGGCGAGGTGGCGGGCGCCTGTAGTCCCAGCTACTCGGGAGGCTGAGGCAGGAGAATGGCGTAAACCCGGGAGGTGGAGGTTGCAGTGAGCTGAGATCGTGCCACTGCACTCCAGCCTGGGCGACAGAGCGAGACTCCGTCTCAAAAACAAAAAACAAAAACAAACAAACAAAAAACAAATGGCAAATAGCAAGTGTTGGTATGAAGCAGTGCTGATCTCCATTACAGAAGACGGTCTTGGGCACGTGTGCAGGAGCCCGACGGCCTGGCTGAAAACTGTGGCCAGTCCTGGCCCTACCACCTTCTAGCTGTGGACTCAAGGGAGCTGCTTCCCTTCTCTGAGCCCACGTTTATTCATCTGCACCATCAACGCGCAGAACCATCGCCCTTACCTCAGGGCCTTTCCGGGAGGATCAGATGACACAATGCAAGGAAATGAACCATTAATGCTACTTACTGTCACTACTTTGTTCTGATGCCCACGTTTGCTTACGCCTAAAATTTTGAAGGATTTGCCTCAGCTGTGAACAAACGGTGGCTACAGGTGCTGAGAATGGGTCTGAGGAATGGCATGGAGGGATCTTTTCTTTTCTTTCTCTTTCTTTCTTCTTCTTTTTTTCTTTCTTTTTCTTTTTTCTTTTTTTTCTTTTCTTCTTCTTTTTTCTTTCTTCTTTCTTTTTTTCTTCTTTCTTCTTTCTTCTTTCTTTCTTTTCTTCTTTCCTTTCTTTCCCTTCCTTCCTTCCTTCCTCCCTTCCTCCCTTCCTCTCTCTCTCTCTTTATTTCTTTCTTTTCTTCTTTTCTCTCTCTCTCTCTTTTTCCTTTCTTTTTTTTTCTTTGAGAAAGAGTCTCGCTCTGTCGCCCAGGCTGGAGTGCAGTGGCGCGATCTCGGCTCACTGCAAGCTCCGCCTCCCGGGTTCACGCCATTCTCCTGCCTCAGCCTCCCGAGTAGCTGGGACCACAGGCGCCCGCCACCACGCCCGGCTAATTTTTTTATATTTTTAGTAGAGACGGGGTTTCACCATGTTATCCAGGATGGTCTCGATCTCCTGACCTCGTGATTCACCCGCTTTGGCCTCCCAAAGTGCTGGGATTACAGGCCTGAGCCACTGCCCCGGGCCTCTTTTTTTTTTTTTGAGATGAGTATCGTCTGTTCCTTTTAGGATGATGGCAGTGGTTGTGTATCTCAGCTCACTGCACCTCCACCTCCTTGGCAAGCGTTCCCTGCCTCAGTCTCCTACTAGCTAGATTATAGTATTCCACCATCCACGCCCGGCTAATTTTTTTTTTGTATAGAGACAAGGCTTCTCCGTGTTGGCCAGATGTCTTGAAACTCCTACCTCAAGTGACTCCACCTGCCTTGCCTTCCAATGCTGATTACTAGCATGACCACCACGCAAAGCTATATATTCTTCTCTTCTTTTTCTACTTGCAAGGTAAAAAAAAAAGGTAAATTAAGGATGACTTTAAAAGAAATTTTTTTTTTTTTTAGTTGGAGCTTCACTCTTGTTGCCCAGGCTGGAGTGCAATGGCACGATCTCAGCTCACCACAACCTCTGCCTCCCTGGTTCAAGTGATTCTCCTGCCTCAGCCTCCCAAGTAGCTGGGTTTACAGGCATGTGCCACCACGCCCGGCTAATTTTTGTATTTTTAGTAGAGACGGCGTTTTTCCATGTTGGCCAAGGTGGTCTCGAACTCCTGACCTCAGGTGATCCACCTGCCTCGGCCTCCCAAAGTGCTGGGATTACAGGCGTGAGCCACCGTGCCCGGCCTAAAGATGACTTTTAAATCCTGTATTATTTTATATAACTTCTATAATGATTATATTTTATTTTGGGAACCAGGAAAAGAAGTGGTAAACCCTTTTGGCTTATTTCCCATGTCTTTTTTTCTATGCATTAAAATAAAACAAAACAAAAAACCAGTTGCTAGTAATGTGTACGATTTTGCATGTAAGTTTTTCAGTGACTATATTATTAGGTTGGTGCAAAAGTAATTGCGATTTTGCCACTAAAAAGGTGGAAACCGCAATTACTTTTGCACCAACCTAATATTTAAGCATCTTCCATGTCCTTAAATACCAATCATAATGGATACATACAAGGTGGTCTGTCCAGAAAAAGGAATATTGCTCAGCCATGAAAAGGAACGAAGCTCTGACATAGGCCCGCACCTGGATGGACCCTGAGGACATCATGGCCAGGGAACGGTGCCAGATATAAAAGGCCACACGATACATGATCCCATTTATGTGAAATGCAAAGGACAGGCTAATCCAGAGAGACAGGAAAGGGATTTGAGGTGGCCTGCGACTGGGGAGGGCAGAGGCTGACTGCTGATGCGGATGGGACATCTTTGGGGTGATGATAGTGTCCTGGAACTACATAGAGCTGATGGTTCCACAACTCCTACATTTTACATGTTGTTTTATTTATTTATTTATATTTATTTATTTATTTATTTCTGAGATGGAGTCTCGCTCCTGTGGCCCAGGCTGGAGTGCAGTGGTGCCATCTCGGCTCACTGCAACCTCCGCCTCCCAGGTTCAAGCGATTCTTGTTCCTCAGCCTCCTGAGTAGCTGAGATTACAGGTGCCTGCCTTTACTCCCAGCTAATTTTGGTATTTTTAGTAGAGACGGGGTTTCACCTTGTTGGCCAGGCTGGTCTCGAACTCCTGACATCAGGTGATCCGCCTGCCTTGGTTGGCCTCCCAAAGTGCTGGGATGGCTGGCATGAGCCACCATGCACAGCCGCCAAAGCACTTTCTTTTCTTTTCTTTTTTTGGAGACGGAGTTTCACTCTTGTCGCCCAGGCTGGAGTGCAATGGTGCGATCTTGGCTCACCACAACCTCCGCCTCCCAGGTTCAAGCAATTCTCCTGACTCAGCCTCCCAAGTAGCTGGGATTACAGGCATGTACCACCAAGCCCGACTAATTTTGTATTTTTAGTAGAGATGGGATTTCTCCATATTGAGGCTGGTCTCGAACTCCTGACCTCAGGTGATACACCTCCCTTGGCCTCCCAAAGTGCGGGGATTACAGGTGTGAGCCACCATGCCCGGCCCACCAAAGCACTTTCTAGGAAGGCTGTACCCACTTAGAGGTCCTTTGGCGGCATGTGATAGCTTGTATCCTCCTGTGTTCCTGCCAGCATAGAGCCCAAAAGCTTTTCTTAATCTTTTTTTTTTTTTTTGAGACGGAGTCTCACTCTGTTTCCCAGGCTGGAGTGCAGTGGCGCAATCTTGGCTCACTGCAACCTTTGCCTCCCAAGTTCAAGCGATTATCCTGCCTCAATCTCCCAAGTAGCTGGGACTACAGGCGCCTACCACCACGCCTAGCTAATTTTTTTTTTTGCATTTTTAGTAGAGACAGGATTTCGCCATGTTGGCCAGGGTGGTCTCGAACACGACCTCATGATCTGCCCTCCTTGGCCTTCCAAAGTGCTGGGATTACAGGTGTGAGCCACTGTGCCTGGCTTTTTTTTTTTTTTGAGATTAGTCTTAATCTGTTGCCCAGGCTGGAGTGCAGTGGCATGATCTTGGTTCATTGCAGCCTTTGCCTCTTGGATTCAAGCAGTTCTCCCGCCTCATCCTCTTGAGTAGCTGGGATTATAATCACGTGCCATCACACCCGGCTAATTTTTGTAGTTTTAGTAGAGACATGGTTTCACTGTGTTGGCCAGGCTGGTCTCGAACTCCTGACCTCAAGTGATCCGCCCGCCTCGGGCTCCCAAAATGCTGGGATTCCAGGCCTAAACCACCACACCTGGTCCCTCCTAGATTTTCTAAGTACAAATCCTAAAGCCCGGGGGCCTGAGCGTTCCTGGTTTGTGGTGCAGCCCCCAGGGGTCCCCTCCTGTTACCTCTTCCCTGGGTCAGTGAAGGGAGGGTGGACGGAATGGTGTGGGGCCTTGGGTCCTCATGCCTGGAGCCAAGCCCGGGGCATTTGCTTGCATGCTAAGAGCTCCCTCTCCAGCAAGCCCCGGGCCAGGGAGAGAAGGAACAGCCCAGAGCCAGGAGAAAAGGGAGAGTGAGGCTGTTTATTGTGTATGAATTCACATCGTATCAACAACTCCACAGAATATTAAAACACTGCGAGAAAGTGGGTGCGGCACACCTGGAATTTTAAAAAAGTCAGAAATAAAAACAACCAGACATCCCAATGCAGATGGCATAGAACCTGCTAGAACCACAGGTGGCGGCTGGAAACAGGAGACAGGTCTTTACAAAGATTAGATCGGCAACGGTTCCGTGGACAGAGAAGGAGGCGCGGTTGGCCGGCGTATGGCTTCTGTGCAGAGGGCCCGAGGACTTTTAATAAGTGACCCCTTGAGGAAGGGCGTGGTGGCTCCACCTCCGCCCAGAAGCCCCCTCCCTGGTCACTCACGCCTGGGCAGGTGTGTGATGGTCCCTCCTACCTGCCCCAGAGCTTGGGCAGGATAGGGCCTGTTAACTTGGAGATGGATGCGTGGCCTGGAGGCCTAGCGTTGCACCCCGGACATGGTGGCCGGCCTGTCAAAGGGACCACGCAGAGAGAGGGAAAGTGGAGCACCTTCTGCCCCGGCCCACCCGCCCTGTTTATGTCCCCAGAGGCCAGAGGTCACAGCTGAGCTATCTGTGCTTGGCCTGGGGTTACCCCTGGGGCGGGTGGGAGAGGGGTGCATGTTCTGGCTCCTTCCTGGAGAGAGGAGGGCAGGGTAGGCGGAGCTGGTCCGGGAAGGTGCCCAGGTGGGTCACGACAGGGTCGGGGCCTGGCCCACTGTCGCCCTTCACCTGGCAACTGGTTTCTCACTCAGGACCGGGGAAGGCCCGTCAGAGACCCAGGCGGCAGAAGGAGAAATGGCCTTCTTGCTCCCACCCGACGTTGCCTTGTGTGTGCGTGGGTGGGGGTGAGTGTCCTTAACTCTCTTTTCCCCTGGCGTGGCTGAGAGACGCTGGTGTCCCCAAGGCTAGAGCTGCTGCTGCCACCCCCGCCCGCCAGCCCTGCATCTGGAGGTGCACGCACGCTCCTGGAAATGCCCATAAAACACGCGTTCACCCCAGGGATTCCCGGCAGAAAAGCACGCACGGCGCTTGGTGTGCGCGCTCGTCTGCAAAAGTATTTTCCACACTGTGGTCACTGAGGTTTACTCTACAAGAAAAAAAAAGGGAGAATTTTTTTTATCCCCCAAGCTAGAAAACTCACAGGCTTCTGGCAATGGCCACCTCCCTGGGGTCCGGGAGATGGTGGGGCCCAGATAGCTTAGGGAACCCAAGGCCCTGTGGATAGTGAAGGAGAGGCCAGCCTGTCCTTCCCCTCCCTGAGCCTCAGTTTACCTAGAATGCTTGGACCCCAGGCTCTCTGACTTCTGTGCAGGGTCCCGTCTATGGGGCGGAAGGACATGGCTTTAGGGGCCTTTGCAGCTAAGAGTCCCTGGAAGCCGGGATTTAACCCCACCATTTCCAGCAGCCTAGGAGGCCTGGCTGCCTGGGCTGTGCCTCTGCAGCAGCCTCCGTTCCCCACTGGCATTTCTGGGGTCACATCGTTAGGACACACCAGTGGGACTGGACTTGGCACAGCTGTGCCCCCTCCTCCCTCTGCCCTGGCAGCGGGGGCTTGGGGATTAAGGCCTCTTTTAAGGAAAAATGGGCTGGGGTGTGTTTGTTCCCAGTTACCAAGATGGCTCGTTGGGAAGGGTGGGGGCAGGCGGGGTCTCCCTGCCTGGGGTCCTCCCAGGGTTTCTGGAACAGACTTTTGTCTCTTTCTGCCATTCCTGCTATGGGTGGTGGGGACGCCCACACCCCAAGCCCCGCCGGCTCCCAGCCCAACCACAGGAGGCTGCAGTCTCTTAGTAGCCTCTGGGGCTCTCCTGGGCCAACAGCAGGTTTGGCGGGGAGGGCTCCCCAAAGCCCCAGCCCTCCCGGACCGGCCGTAGAGAGCTGGGTGCCAGGGGTGGGGAGCCCAGCTGTTGCCTGTGGGAGCCGCCCGAGGCTGAGGAGTGAAGGTCACTCTCCCTGCACCTGCAACACACAGAGCCCTCCAACCTTGTGAGGTGGGAACCCCGGCAGTCGCCCCAGGAAGGGAACTGAGCAAGGATCCCCACCCCATGGGCCTGCACAGAGGACCTGGGCAGCCGTCCAGGAACCCTCTCGGCACGGGTCCTTAGACGCCATTTCCACTGGGGCTGGAGGGACAGGGCTGGGCTAGTTTTTTTGTTTTTTCTACTTGCTTCTGGGCCAGCCCCGTGGAGGGGGGTCGGGGCGGCCAGGCCTCCTGCGATCAGGGCTGTGTGGGGTCCCGGCGGCTCAGGGTCCGGCTCAGGTGTGGCCCCAGGTGACGCCAGCAGGCCCGGGAGGATGTGGCTGCACCTGCTCCCGTCTGTGCCGCAGAGGAGGACACAGTCGTCTTTCAGAAGCCTCCCCCAGACCCCATGGCATCTTCGATTTCCACTTGCCGCTGGGAGGAGTGACCCGTTCTGGGCCTAACGCATCTCCTGGCCTCAGGCAGTGGTCCCGGGGCGCACGGGGTAGAAAAGCGAAAAGATTGGGTTCGAGCGACAGGGCAATGTTTTGAGCGGACGTTTCGATCTCCGGGAGAACGTCTCACCTCCCAGCATCCTTCAAAGTCACTTCAAGATCATGGAACAACTTTGTATACACGTCAGCACAGGGTAGCCCCACCCGCCCCGCCGCGGCTCCCCAGCCTGCATTTCTGTTTGAGAAATGTCTATGGTGGATGTCAGAGGGTAGAACAAGCCGGAAGAGCCAAGGACGGTCAAAGCCTCTCCAGGCCACACAGATGCCTCGTGCTGAAAACACGCCGGGCGCCGTGGCTCACACCTGTAATCCCAGCACTTTGGAGGCCGAGGCGGGGGAATCACGAGGTCAGGAGATCGAGACCATCCTGGCCAATATGGTGAAACCCTGTCTCTACTAAAAATACAAAAATTATCCGGGCATGGTGGCGCACGCCTGTAGTCTCAGCTACTCAGGAGGCTGAGGCAGGAGAATCACTTGAACCCGGGAGGCAGAGGTTGCAGGGGGCCGAGATCGTGTCACTGCACTCCAGCCTGGGTAACAAGAGCGAAATTCCATCTCAAAAAAAAAAAAAAAAATCCCAAAAAAAGGAGGGGGGGGGCTGGTAACCGCTCCCCTTGGGCAAGTCCCGAAAACCCGTTTCTGGCACAGAGGGGACCCTGAAGAAAGGACCCATGGCAAAAATCATGCAGGGGAGTCACACTTGGCAACTCTTCATAGACGAAGCTCCCTCCCGACCCCCACGGTCCATCGTGCGTTCATTGCCTGATGGTACAGTTTAGTGACGGGCTCGACCATCACAATCCAAGTTTAGCCGTATGGAATAACAATTTTTTAAACAGAGAGATATTTCCAAAAAAAGTTCACGATGTCACCTCCCCCCACCTCAATTTTACCTCTACTTAAAAACAACGCAAAGCATCTCAGTGACCCCGTGAAGTCTTTTTACAAACGGTCAGTTCTCCCGGAACTACTGCCACCGGGCAAAGTCACCTCCCTTTCCCCCTCGGCGCCGCGTCCACAATCGAAACGGCCATTGAGATTTTTACAAATGGTTACCACGTCACTGGGGGATTTCAGTTGTACCGAACGGGAAGTGGCCGTAAAGCCTCCATCCCGGCTTTGCCCAAACTGAGAGGGCCATGGGGTCGGACCCGAAACCCCATCTACACCTACAAGGTACATTCTACCCCATCCAGGCAGTGGGAACGCCTTTTTTTGGGGAGGAAGGGTGGATTTCTTTTGGAATTAAACGCTTTGGGGACTTGAGATGTTTTGTTTGAGCTGATTACTGAATGATGTCCTGCCTGAGACACAGAGAGAGAGAGAGAGCGAGAGAGCGAGAGAGAGAGCGAGAGAGCGAGAGAGAGAGAGCGCACATACAGAACACAGTTATAAAATGATACAAGGTTTCTTGTCCTTAAAGGGGTTCTCGGAGGCAGGGACGCCGACCAACAGGGGGTCGTTCCGAGCGTGTTGTTCACAGTAGCTCATGAGGTCAGACGCCGCTTTGGAGACCTGTGTTTGGGCACAAGGAGGAGAGAGGGGAGATATAAGAAGAGGCTGGCACACCCAGGTTCACAGCAGCGCCATTCCCAACAGCCACAGGCGGAGACAGCCCAGGAGCCCATTGACAGGGGCGGGGGCAAACAGTGTGGCCCGTCCACACACTGGAATATTACTCAGCCATGAAAAGGAGCGTGGCTCTGACATAGGCCACAATGTGGATGCATCTTTTTTTCTTTCCTTTTTTTTTTTTTTGAGACAGAATATCGCTCTGTCGCCCAGGCTGGAGTGCAGTGGCGTGATCTCAGCTCACTGTAAGCTCCGCCTCCTGGGTTCACGCCATTCTCCTGCCTCAACCATCTGAGTAGCTGGGACTACAGGCGCCCGCCACCACACCCAGCTAATTTTTTTTGTATTTTTAGTAGAGACGGGGTTTCACCGTGTTAGCCAGGATGGTCTCGATCTCCTGACCTCGTGATCTGCCCGCCTTGGCCTCCCAAAGTGCTGGGATTACAGGCATGAGCCACCGTGCCTGGCCATGGACGCATCTTAAAGACTTCACGCTCAGTGAGAGATGCCAGACACAGAAGGCCACGCAGTGTGTGATCCTCTTTCCCTCCCTCCCTCCTTTCTTTCTTCTTTCTTTCTCTCTCTTTCTTTTTTTTTTTTTTTTTT
>NW_016806163.1:612300-645180 GCF_001698545.2 Rhinopithecus bieti
CGCCCGGCTAGTTTTTTGTATTTTTTAGTAGAGACGGGGTTTCACCGTGTAGACCAGGATGGTCTCGATCTCCTGACCTCGTGATCCACCCGTCTCGGCCTCCCAAAGTGCTGGGATTACAGGCTTGAGCCACCGCGCCTGGCCGATTTTTTATTATTTATTTATTTATTTAATTTTGAGACAGAGTTTCGCTCCATCAGCCAGGCTGGAGTGCGGTGGCATGATCTCCACTCACTGCAACCTCTGCCCCCCGGGTCCAAGCAATTCTCCCACCTTGGCCTCCCAAGTAGCTGGGACTACAGGCACCCGCCACCACGCCACGGTAATTTTTGTATTTTTTAGTAGAGACGGGGTTTTACCATGTTGGCCAGGCTGGTCTCGAACTCCTGACCTCAGGTGGCCCACCCACCTACGCCTCCCAAAGTGCTGGGATTACAGGCATGAGCCCCGTGCCCAGCCTGGCCATAATTTTTAGAATAATTTTCTTGTACAGATGAGGGTCTCACCATGTTGCCCAGGCTGGTCTCAAACTCCTGGGCTCAGGCGATCCTCCCACCTGGGCCTCTGGAAGCACTGGGGTTACAGGCATGAGCCACCTCGCTTGGCCAGGACCTCTGCATCCCAGATCCTCCGTCCTCCTTTGGGCCCCAAGGATACCTGGGACCTGGGCCCCTCAAAAGGCCAGGAGCCTGTGGGACAGCTTTGGGGTCTGGCCCAGCTGGGCAGCCAGGGAACACTCATGCCCACAGAGTGAGCCCGCTGGCCACGGCCTGTGATGACTCGGACCCGGCCTGCTTTCTAGGCTTCTATTTGGGAAGCGGCTGTCCTGGACGACAGAAATAGCCTCCAGACCCTGAAAATAGCTGGCGTTGTGGCTCCAGCACGCGGCCCCCTTGGCACCACCCCCATGCCCGCTGCGCTGGGCTGGAGAGCCCTGAGATCGTTGCCGTTGAGGCTCTGTGGTTCTGGTCGCCGCGTTGGAGCTGGGGATATAAAACCTCAGGCGGGACTGGGAGCGGGGACGGGTCAAATCCTGGCTCCCCGAGGCCCGACATTCAAACGGGCCGTGGGGGCCCCTCCTCAACATCAAACGGGGCAGGATGAGTCACCGCCCTCCGCCCGGGCTGGGGGCTGGCACAGACTCATAAAAGGAAAACCACTTCAACCAGGGCTTTCTCTTTCTTCAGCCTGAAGGAATGCTTTGAATGCTCAGGTCTGTCCTCAGCAGTCAGATTTCTGGAACATTCAGACACCTCGTGGGAGGCAGACCCCTCCCCTCCTGGCTGGATCTGGGCCGGCGGCGGCGTGATGGGGTCTGGGGGGGATTCAGAGCTGCGCTGGAGGGAGGCTCACTGGCTGATCAGAACCGTGTCTGACTCCTGCGCCACCTGGCCAGCGGGGACGAGTCTGTCTGCCCCCAAATGGGAGCAAAGCAAGGGCCAGGCACCCCTTCCTCATAAATTCCCGTGGCCGATAATGACGAGCTGGTGGCAGGTACCGGAGAACTGAGTTCTGAGTGGATACATGGGGTGATGGCTGATTTTATGGGGGTACTAGGGTGGGCCATGGTGCCCCAGAGTTTGGTTAAACGTTTATTTTATTTTATTTTTGAGATGGAGTCTCGCCCTGTTGCCCAGGCTGGAGTGTGGTGGCGCAATCTTGGCTCACTGCAACCTCTGCCTCCCAGGTTCAAGCTATTCTCCTGACTCAGCCTCCCAGGTAGCTGGGAGTACAGGCGTCTGCCACCACACCTGGTTAACTTTTTTGCAATTTTAGTAGGGACTGTGTTTCACCATATTGGCCAGGCTGGTCTCGAACCCCTGACCTTGTGATCTACCCACCTCAGCCTCCCAAAGTGCTGGGATTACAGGCGTGAGTCACCGTGCCCGGCTGATTAAATGTTTTTCTAGATGTTGCTGTGAAGGTTGTTTTTTCTTTCCTTTTTTTTTTTGTTTATAGAATCTTGCATCTTGCTCTGTTGCCCAGGCTGGAGTGCAATGGCATGATCTCAGCTCACTGCAATGTCCCAGGTCCAAGTGATTCTCCTGCCTCAGCCTCCCAAATAGCTGAGATTACAGGCACGCATCACCACCCCTTGGTAATTTTTTTGGTATTTTTAGTAGAGATGGGGTTTCACCATGTTGGCCCGGCTAGTCTCAAACCCCTGACCTCAGGTGATCTGCCCACCTCAGCCTCCCAAAGTGCTGGGATTACAAGTGTGAGCCACTGCACTCAGCCTGCTTTTTACTTTGTAGGGATGGGGTTTTGCTATGTTGTTGCCCAGGCTAGAATTGAACGCCTGACCTCAAGTGATCCTCCTGCCTTAGCCTGCCAAAGTTCTGGGATTACAGGTGTGAGCCACTGCGCCTGGCATGCAAAAGTCTGGTGGTGTTTTTTTTTGTTGTTATGTGATTCACCTTTAAATTTGTAGACTTCAAGCACAGCAGGTGACCGTCTGTAATGCAGGTGGGCCTCATCTAATCAGTTGAAGGACTTAAGAGAAAAAGCCGGGGGTCCTCCCAGGAGGAAGGCCTCTGCCAGGAGTTCCAGCTGCAGCACCAACTCTTCCCTGGGTCTCCAGCCTGCTGGCCTGCACTGCAGATTTCAGGACTTGCCTTAAAATAAATCTCTCTCGACTGGGCACAGCCTCAAGTGTGATCCTTGTGAGAAACTTCAAATGGGCCGGGCACGGTGTCTCACGCCTGGAATCCCAGCACTTTAGGAGGCCGAGGTGGGTGCATCAACTGAGGTCAGGAGTTCGAGACCAGCCTGGCCAATATAGTGAAACACCATCTCTACTAAAAATAAAAAAAAATTGGCCGGGCGTGGTGGTGCATGCCTGTAATCCCAGCTGCTTGGGAGGCTGAGACAAGAGAATCGCTTGAACCTGGGAGGTGGAGGTTGCAGTGAGCTGAGATCGTGCCATTGCACTCCAGCCTGGACGACAGAGCAAGACTCCGTCTCAAACAAACAAACAAACAAATCCTTCAAACAACATAGACGTGAAAAAAGTAAACAGGACATGCCCTCTCCTCCCGCCCGGGACTGTGTCTCTCAGTTTAATTTGCATCCGTCACAGCCACGGAGCTGGACAGAGTGATGCAGATGAGGACGGCAAAGTGCTCTGTCACGATGACCGTCTCCATGGGGCCCCAGCGTGTTTACAAAGCACGTTACGTTGCCGCAGGAACCCGTGAGATAGGTGTTAGATCAGCTGCCTCTTTCTGCCGAGGAAATGGAGGCTCAGAGAGGTTAAGGGAGGGCCCCAAGGTCACACAGCAAGAGGCACAGCTGTGGGGCAAGCCTCTGCCCTCCTGCCGAGCCTCCTGTCCGCCATTTGCGGGGCACCCACGGGCCTCTCCCCTCCTCTTCCTGGTGTCCGCCGGGCTTACCTTGATACGCTCAATCCCAGCTTCTATGCGTAGCTGTTCCACCAGCTTCCGGGCCTGGGCTATGTTGTTAGTGGCTGACATTGTCTGCCATCAGCTCTGGGCCCCGTTGTCCAGAGAGCTGTGGGGGAAGCAGAGGGGTGTGGGTCAAAGCTCAGGTCAGGCCTCTGGGTGGCAGCAGGGGCGCCCAGCCTTGGCTCAACCTTCCCAACTCTGGGCACAACCACTTGGCCTCTGGGTGGGGACCAGGGGCCTCGGTGTACACAGAGCTGGTACTCAATAAAAGGATACACAATACAAGGTACACAATAAAAGGTACACAATAAAAGGATCAATTAAAAAAAAAAATCCCTTTGACACCGCCCAGCCTCCTTGGTTTCCAGCATAGAGCCTGGCACACCGTCAGCCGTGACAATCCTCTGTGAGAGTTTGCAGAAGGAGGGATTGAAAAGGGCAAAGGCAGGCCGGGCGCGGTGGCTCACGCCTGTAATCCCAGCACTCTGGGAGGCCGAGGCGGGCGGATCACAAGGTCAGGAGATCGAGACCATCCTGGCTAACACGGTGAAACCCCGTCTCTACTAAAAAAAAAAAAACAAAAAAATTAGCTGGGTGTGGTGGCGGGTGCCTGTAGTCCCAGCTACTCAGGAGGCTGAGGCAGGAGAATGGTGTGAACCCGGGAGGTGGAGCTTGCGGTGAGCCAAGATCGTGCCTCTGCACTCCAGCCTGGGCAACAGAGCAAGACTCCATTTCAAAAAAAAAAAAAAAAAAAAAAAGACAAAAAAGAGAAAGGGCAAAGGGAATAGGTCAGGAGGAATAGTCCTCTGGAGAAGGGAGGACTCACACAGGCTCCCAAGTGGCCTGCCTCAGTCACGTGGCAGGAGTTCCTGCCCTCCAGGGGACAGTGGGGACAGTGGGTGATGCCTGGGGATATCTGTGGCTGTGTGGGGGGGGTGCTCCTGGCATGGAGTGGGTTGGGTGGAGGCCAGGGACATTGCTCAGCTCCCTGCAGTGCCCAGGACGGCCCCATGCCAGGGAAGGATCGACCCCGATGTCCATGGTGCCCAGGGGAGACCCCGGGTCAGGGCAGGGATCACAGCAGAACCCCCAATGACTGTCCTTTGTTTTTTTTTTTTGAGATGGAGTTTTACTCTGTCGCCTAGGCTGGAGTGCAGTGGCACGATCTCAGCTCACTGCAACCTCTGCCTCCCGGGTTCAAGCAATTCTCCTGCCTCAGCCTCCCAAGTAGCTGGGATTACAGGCCCCCGCCACCGGGCCCGGCTAATTTTGTATTTTTAGTAGAGACAGGGTTTCACCATGTTGGCCAGGCTGGTCTCGATCTCCTGACTTCAGGTGATCCACCCTCCTCGGTCTCTCAATGTGCTGGGATTACAGGTGTGAGCCACCTCGCCCGGCCTGTCCTCCATGTCCTTCATACTGAACCAGTCAGGAGCCCACGCTGTTGCTTCTTGAATTCTCCTGGATCAACCCAGGACCTCAACAGGGCAGATGATCACGGGATGTAGAGTCTTTTGGGGGTCCGTGGAATCCCCCAAGGTCTCATCTGGGGGTGACTCTGCCCTGCATGGAGCACTGGGTGATGTCTGGGACATCTGTGGCTGTCATGAGTTGGGGGTGCTCCTGGCAGGGCGTGGTTGGAGGCCAGGGATGCTGCTCAGCACCCTGCAGTGTCCAGGATGGCCCCACTCCAGGGAACGATCCAGCCCCACGTGTCAGCAGTGTCCAGGCTAGAGAAACCTGCTTAGTAGGACCCAGCGAGGGGGTCGGTGCTGATGGGGGTGGCAGGGGCAGGGGCCAGGTTCAAGAGTCCTGGGCAGCTGCAGTCCCATCCGGGCGTTTGTGAACAGTTAATTAAGCCGCGCCCTGTTTCCGTCATAACTCATGGCATTGCTGTCTGTTTTGCAGAGCCAGGCAGCCGCAGAGAAGCCAAGGCAGATTCCAAAGTTTTCAAAAAATGCCTACTTAGTGATAAGAAGGAAAGGAGCATCCATGCATATCGCACCGCAGGGGAATCTCCAGGGCCTAGGATGTGTCGCATGGTTCTGTTTCTACAATGTGTTTAAGAGGACTTTTTATAGACAGAGTCTTGCTCTGTCGCCCAGGCTGGCGTGCAGTGGCGCGATCTCAGCTCACTGCAACCCCCGCTTCTCCCTTCCAGTGCTACTCCCACTTCGGCCTCCTGAGTAGCTGGGATTACAGGTGCACGTGCCACCACGCCTGGCTAATCGTTGTATTTTTGGTAGAGATGGGGTTTTACCATGTTGGCCAGGCTGGTCTCAAACTCCTGGCCTCAAGTGATCTGCCTGTCTCGGCCTCCCAAAGTTCTGGGATTACAGGCATGAGCCACCATGCCTGGTCCAGGGACAAAATTTTAGAAATGGAGAACAGATTAACGGTTGCCAGGGATCAGGAAGGCGCAGGGGCTGGGAGGGAGATAGGTCTCTGTATAAAAGGGCAACACAGCCAGGCACGGTGGCTCTTGCCTGTAATCCCAGCACTTTGGGAGGCTGAGATGGGAGGATCACTTGAGTCCAGGAGTTTGAGGCCAGCCTAGGCAACATAGCAAGATCCCCTCACTACAAAAAATTAAAAAATTAGCTGGGCATAGGTGGCACACTCCTGTGGTCCCAGCTACTTGGGAGGCTGAGGTGGGAGGATCTCTTGAGCCTGGGAGGTTGAGGCCAGACTGGGCAACTTAGTGAGACCCCATCTCTGAATGAATACGTAAATAAAAGGGCAACATGAATGATCCCTGTTAGTGCCTCAACTACGGTGATGAATCCACAAGCCCATACGGGTGATAAACGCACAGAGAGCCTCACACACTCACACACCAGCAGGCACAGTACTGCCTACTACGGAACTGAGGGAGGCTGGTGGCTGTGTGACTGTCAACCTCACACCCTCACACACTCACACACCAGCCGGTACAATACTGAATACTGCGGAACCTGAGCGAGGCTGGTGGCTGTGTGACTGTCTAGCTGTGATCCTGCCCATAGCTTTACCAAATGTTACCACTGGGGACGGCCGGGGAATGACACACAGAATTCCTGTACATTCTTTGTTAGCACTGGATGTGACTCCACGGCGATCTCAATAAAAGGATCAATTAAAAAAAAAAATCCCTTTGACACCACCCAGCCTCCTTGGTTTCCAGCAGACCTCCCGCCCCCACTTTTTGGGGGCAGAGAAGGCCCAATCTGTCTGCTCTGAAGGCAGGGCCCACGTGTGGCCGCTCAGAAGGCTCTGATTCCAGAGAGATTCAAAGCAGCCACAAAACATCCAACTCAGGGAAAACCGCCCTTGGTTGGGCTTAAAAATACCTACATTACTCAGTGCTAAAAATACGTGCACACAGAGAACAAATGGGCTGGCCCCACCTCCTGTTTTCCTTGGAAGGCCAGGGGGTCCTATTTAGCATCCACAGTCAGGAGTGTCCACCCAGACCATGGGCCCCTGCTGCCCTGGGCAGCCACCCCCCCAATTTCCATGTGAACATCAGGCCCTGAGCCTTGCTGGCTTTTCTGTTTTGGGCGAAATTTCCTGGGAGATGCTCCCTTTGGGCTGGGTAATAACTCAGGCCTGCCAGAAAGGCCAGAGAGGGCTGTGCTGTGTGTGTGTATGTGCATGTGTGTCTATGTTTATTTGCATGCATGTCAATTATGTGCATGTGACTGTACACATAAGTGTGGGGGTGTGTGCATTCACGTGGTGTGCATGTCAGTGTACACATGTGTATGAATGTGCGTGCACCTATGAATGTATGTGTACTTTGCGTGTGCATGTGTGTGCACGTGTATGCTGGCATGCATGAGTGCATATATGCGTGTGTGTGCACACATATCTGCATGTGTGTGTATGTGTACATGCGTATGTATGGATGTGCATGTCAGCATGCATATGAGTCTGTGCATCAGTGCATGTGTGTACATGAACATGTGTGTACATGAGCATCTGTGTCTATGAGTGCATGTACATATCTACATATGTGTGTGTGTGCGCCTGCATATGAGTGTATGCATAGGTGGGTTTGCATACGTGCATGTGTGTGGGCATGCATGTCAGTGTGCACAGGTGTATGTGAACGTGTGTGGACATGTCACTGCATATGTGTGTGCGCACACGTGTGTGGGCATGCATGTCACTATGTGTGCACGTGTGTGTGGGCATGTCACTGCATATGCGTGTGCATGCACGTGAGAGTGCATGTCACTATGGGTGTGTGCACGTATGTGGGCATGTGTATATGTCACTGTAGGTGTGTGGATATCTGAGTGCGTGGGTGTGTACATGCGTGTCTGCATGTGTACATGCGTGCGTGTGTGTGTGCACGGGCGTGCATGTGTATGCTCGTGCTGAGATGCCGAGACTCAGACACAGATTGCATCACCCATGCAGTCGCCTCCCCAAGTCCCCGTCTCGGTGGTGTCACCAGCCGGCAGTGACTCAGGAGCAGCCATGCCCCCAGCTGAGGACTAAGCCAACAGCAGCAGAACTGGCCACGCGCTGAGTCAGCCAGGAAAGCCCCTCCCAGCCGCCTCCCTGCAGAGGCGCACGGGTGCCCGGCACCCCGACCTGAATGTGCTTGCCGCCCGGGGAAGCTGTGGGAGCGGCGGGAGCAGGCAGCTCCGGGGGCAGGGACAGGTGGTCAAAGCTGCACACAGTCCCCGCAGTCCCTGCGGCACCGTCCTCAGGGTGGGCTCTGCCTCGGTGCACAGGCCCCTTCAGGCAGGCAAGGCTCCAGGTGAGGCTCTCCAAAAATAAAACTTAAGAGGGACGCTGCCCGGCCCCGGGCCGGCCTCCTAGCAAAAGGCTCACAGCCACACCCGAGTCTAACTAAGCCTGCCTCGTGCAGAAAAATCCCACTCGCGCCTGAAAGTCAAGAAGGATGAGGGTCCCCCCCCACCCCAGGGCACAGTGGAAATCTGTGGTCGCTCAAGGAAGGGTGACCAGCCCCGAAACAGAGAGCAGACCTGAGCTGACTAGACACGAGGCTCCAGTGCACGCAAGGGCTGAACAAAACCGCAGGAGAGAAGCTGGCAGCACCTGCCGGGAGGGAGGTGGGAGCACAGGAGCCTCCCGGGGAGCCGTCGACCTCTAACCCCTTGCTCCAGCAGTTACCCCGAGGGAAAAAAATGAAAAATAAAAAGCTACATATAGAAAGGCGTTTATAATTGTGTTACATGTAAGAGTGAAAAGTTAGAATGCAAGTGCTCCATTTTCCTTTTTTTTTTTTTTGAGATGGAGTCTCGTGCTGTTACCCAGGCTGGAGTGCAGTGGCAGGATCTCGGCTCACTGCAGCCTCTGCCTCCCGGGTTCAAGCGATTCTCCTGCCTCAACCTCCTGAGTGGCTGGGATTACAGGTGCCTGCCACCACGCCCATTTAATTTTTGTATTTTTAATAGAGACATGGTTTTACCACGTTGGCCAGGCTGGTCTTGAACTCCTGATCTCAGGTGATCCACCCACCTCGACCTCCCAAAGTGCTGGGATTATAGGCGTGAGCCACTGCGCCCGGTCTACTATTAGTTTATAATATAAACTTATGCTATATTATAATACAGTATAATATTATACATTTATTACATATTTGTATATTTTGTTATATGTTTACTCATATATTTATATGTATACTCTATATTTATGTCATTTATCACACATTTATTACATACTTGAAGATTCATTCATGATATATTCATATCAGTTTTGTATTACCAATATATAGTTTTATTAGTATTTAGTATTTGTATTATACACTTATTGCATACATATTTGTATCTTTATTCACCATTTATATAATTTATGCATTATTAATTATATAGTTTGATTTCTATTTTGACATTTACGTTTGCTATTGATTTTGTATTTATAATATATTTAGATTGCTATTTTATATCTGTATATATATATTCATTATATAGTTATATCATCTGTGATAGGTTTATTGAATATTGTTTATCTTAACTTTTTTTTTGAGAGGGAGTCTTGCTCTGTCACCCAGGCTGGAGTGCAGTGGTGCAATCTCAGCTCACTGCAACCTCCGCCTCCTGGGTTCAAGCGATTCTCCTGCCTCAGCCTCCTGAGTAGCTGGGACTACAGGTGTGCGTCACCACGCCTGGCTAATTTTTGTATTTTTAATAGAGATAGAGTTTCACCATGTTGGTCAGGCTGGTCTCAAACTCCTGACCTAGTGATCCACCCACCTCGGCCTCCCAAAGTGCTGGGATTACAGGTGTGAGCCACCGCTCCTGGCCCTCTCTTTTTTATTTTGAAATAATTAAGGACTCAGGCAGTTGCAAACATAGTCCAGGGAGCCCCGTGCACCCTCTCCCGGTCCCCTCCGGGGCAATGTCATCTGTGACTATGAGATAGTATCAGAACCGGGACGCTGAGGTCAGCCCAATGCTGTGTCTCAGACGGCACCGGCGCCCCCCCACCCCCGCCGCTCATCTGGGGGTGCGGGGGGAGTTTTGGTATCTCACATCCCTCCAGGAAGGTGGCCTGAGTCCCTCTCTGGGGGCATCGCCCCTCTGGAGCTGTGCCCCTACCTGCGGGCCTGTCCTCACTGGGTGGAGGAGAGGAGGTGTGGCCTAAATGTTTGCTGAGCAGATGGCTGGGCAGACAAAGGCCCAAAACTGCGACAAAATTGACAGTGTTATCAGTAAAGAGAGACACAGCCGAGGGCCTCAGTCTGCAAAGCTGGCTGAACTCCAAAGTTCATAAAATCCTAAAGAGACCTGATCTAAACTTGGAAGTTTGACTCACTCCAGTACAGGCCCTCTCCCTCTGGCTGGATCCTTCTCTGGGGTGGGGCCGTCCTGGGCACTGCAGGGTGCTGGGCAGCATCGCTGGTCCCCACCCACCTCATGCCAGGAGGACCTTCCCCCCACCCCACAGTCACAACGAGCACAAATGTCCCCAGACTTGGACAGGTGTCCCCTGGGGGAAAAATTTAGGCCTTTATGGAACTCCCTTATCAGGAGAAATCCTGTAGCTCAGCGTGGTTCCCTTAGGCAAAATGCAGAGTGTGAACCCAGCTGACTGAAGGCCCCAAGAAACAAACACTACTGAATGAAAATATGCTGGGCGTGGTGGCTCACGCCTGTAATCCCAGAACTGGGGAGGTTGAGGCGGGTGGGTCATTTGAGGTCAGGAGTTCAAGAACAGCCCGGCCAAGAGGGTGAAACCCCGTGTCTGCTAAAAATACAAAAAAATGAGCCAGGCATGGTCGTGCATGCCTGTAATTCTAGCTACTCGGGAGGCTGAGGGCAGGAGAATCGCTTGGACCCAGGAAGTGGAGGTTGCAGTGAGCCAAGAGCGTGCCACTGCACTCCAGCCTGGGTGACAGAGTGAGACCCTGTCTAAAAAAAAAAAAAAGGAAACACAGGAGTGTTTCCAAAAGGACTTTTATTAGCATCCCAGAACGCTTTGTGACTAGGCGATGCCCCACGGGGCCGGAGCCTTCCCCCAGATGTGAGCCCCATGGCATTTGAAGGGAGTGAGACCACAGCTCCCACAGAAGAGGGAACTCTGGAAGGCCAGAAATCTGCCCTGGTTCTACCAAGCTGTGTGGCCTTGGGAAAATTGCCTTCCCTCTCTGAGCCCCAGTGACCTCTGTTGAAATGCTCAGAGGGACACTCTCATCTCTGCACCAGCCCTGGCCCCCAGGTTCCTGTGCCAGGAAACGGGGGTTCCAGAGTCTGGCAGGCAAGAAGAGGACCCTCTTCTAGGGACCTGTGGCAACTGCCAAGTATAAACACAGCTGCTGGAAAGACAAGGTGGCTGGAACATCCTGCACCCAGTGAATGTGGACAGGCCGGTTTGCCAGGAGCTCTTGAGAAATCTCCCTCCCTGTGGACTTGCACCCTGTCACCACTCCCCTGACCTGCCCCGAGGCTGGGGTGCAGTAGGGAATTGCAACAGCCCCACCGGCCCTGGAGAGACCTGGGCAGAGCTGGAAGCTGATCATATTAAAAATCAGCGTGGATCGGATTCGGGATGAGCCTCAAACTGGCTGTGCTGAAATTACCTATTTTTGTGTTGTTGGATTTTTTGTTTGTTTGTTTTTGTTTTTTGAGACGGAGTCTCACTCTGTTGCCCAGGCTGGAGTGCAGTGGCATGATCTCGGCTCACTGCAACCTCTGCCTCCCAGGTTCAGGAAATTCTCCTGCCTCAGCCTCCCGAGTAGCTGGGATTACAGGCATGCACCACCACGCCCGGCTAATTTTTGCATTTTTAGTGGAGACGGGGTTTCACCCTGTGGGCCAGGCTGGTCTCGAACTCCTGACCTCAGGTGATCCGCCCACCTTGGCCTCCCAAAGTGCTAGGATGACAGGCATGAGCCACTGCACCCGGCCCATTTTTGTGTTGTTGAACTTAAAGCATGAGCTTGGGCAAATCCCTTCTTCTTTTGAGCCATAGGGTAAAGGTGAGAGGAGAGTCTTGTATGCGCCGTGATTAGTTCCAGAAGTCCAGGGTGATCCAGTCATGCTTGCATCACTTCCGTGTCATTTATGGACTCGATGAGAGACAAAGGGCCTCTGGGGACTGTGAGTTGCATAAGCCTCTGCTGAACTGACAGAACATTCAGGTTTCAGGGAGAGGTGAGGTCATTGCCAGGGATCTTATTCAAGGGATAAAGGCTGACACCTGTTCCTGAAGAGGGACCACATGGTGCATGCCTGGAAGTGGAAAACCTGGGCTCGCATTCTGGCTCTGCTTCTGGTGTTTGGGTCATGGCTTCCTCAACTGGAAAATAAGAGGGCTCCTCTCAAGGCTGAGGATGGGTCCCCATTTGTCATCCTGTGGCTCTAAGATCAAGAAGATCTAGACCTCCTTCTAAACGACTTGGACTTTGGACTAAAATCTCTATGGGTAGATTTTGGCTTGCACAATGGTGGATTAGCTGCTAAGGACAAACCCACTCTCTTGCTGAGGTCAACTAGAAAAGCTGGACAGGGCCGGGCGCGGTGGCTCACACCTGTGATCCCAGCACTGTGGGAGGCCGAGGTGGGTGGATCACTTGAGGTCAGGAGTTTGAGACCAGCCTGGCCAACATGGTGAAACCCCGTCTCTGCTAAAAATACAAAAATTAGCTGGGCGTGGTGGCGCGTGTCTGTAGTCTCGGCTACTTGGGAGGGTAAGGCACAAGAATCGCTTAAACCTGGGAGGCAGAGGTTGCAGTGAGCTGAGATTGCACCATTGCACTCCAGCCTAGGTGACAGAGCGAGACTCTGTCTCATAAAAGAAAAAAAAGTTGGACAGGGCCAGGTGTGGTGGCTCATGCCTATAATCCCAGCACTTTGGGAGGCCGAGGTAGGAGGATCACTTGAGGTCGGGAGTTTGAGACCAGCCTGGCCAACATGGTGTAACCCTGTCTCTATTAAAATACAAAAATTAGCTGGGCGTGATGGCGCATGTCTGTAGTCCTAGCTACTCGGGAGGTTGAGGCACAAGAATTGCTTAAACCTGGGAGGCAGAGGTTGCAGTGAGCTGAGATTGCGCCACTGCACTCCAGCCTGGGTGACAGAGCAAGACCGTGTCTCAAAAAGGAAAGAAAAGCTCAACAGAATGTCAAAGCGTCTGCTCAAGGGCCTGCAGGCTTATTAAGATAATGGAGAATTTCCAGCCAGGATTTAGGGGAGGATCGAAGGACAGCCTGGGTTTGGGGTCACTTTTTCTGGGGTGGGGAGGGTTTGCTGAGAGGCCCAGTGATATTTCTACCAGCTTCACAAGGCCAAGGGTACAGAAATTGAGGTCCAGGGTCTCCTGAGGAGAGAAGCCTTGGTCAATTCCCCCTTGGGGTGAATTGGGACAACTTAATGTTGCACTGTAAGAGGAATGATCACAGCCGGGTGCGGTGGCTCACGCCTGGAATCCCAGCACTTTGGGAAGCTGAGGCAGGCGGATCACCTGAGGTCAGGAGTTTGAGATCAGCCTGGCCAACAGGGTGAAACCCCGTCTCTACTAAAATACAAAAATTAGCTGGGCATGATGGCGGGTGCTTGTAATCCCAGCTAGTCAGGAGGCTGAGGCGAGAGAATCGCTGGAATCCGGGAGACAGTGGTTGCAGTGAGCCAAGACTGCGCCACTGCACTCCAGCCTTGGCAGCTGAATGAGACTCTGTCTCAAAAATAAGTAAGTAAGTAAATAAATAAATAAATAAGAGTAATCATCAGGAAGCAGACAGGTCCTTAGAGCAACTGTAGCTGAGTTTGAATAATCTCAATCCCTGATACTGGATTAGGGTGATTCTAGATTGCTCGTGGCCCCAAATGTCTGGAAGACGTAAACATAAATCCTCTCCGGAGGAAAACAATATCATCCCAGTCCTCAGATTATTTCTACATACAAATTCGCAACGCGATGTCTGGAATGGAAGCAAAAATAACTAGACATACGAGGAGCCAGGACCACATAAACAGCAGGACCACATAAATCAGCAGAAATAACCAGCACTACAAACAGACCCACAGGGTTTCCATACACTGGGAACTGACAGAGACTTTAAATTAATTGTGCTAATTACGTTCAAGGAAATAAAAAGATGAGATTGGAATTTTAGCAGCAAATCAGAACGATAGGGCAAAAAAGGAGCCACTGGATATGGAGAAAATGACAATATCTGAAAAGTAAGAGCTCAATGGAAGACATAAAAATTAGTGAACTGGAAGACAGAACAGAGAAAAACATCCAGAAAGAAGCAAGAAGACACAAAGGGAAAGAAACTACAGAAGAAAGAGCAGAAGACACAGGAGATGCGCTGAAGTACAATGTACATGTTATTGGAACACCGGAAGGAGGAGAGAGAGAATGAAGCAGGAACAATCTTTGAAGAGATAATGACCAGTAACTTTCTAAAACTGATAAAAAGACCTCAAGCCACAGCTTTCAGAATTCTAGAACCTCAGGCAAAAGAAATGTCCTAAAAAGTGGCAGAGAAATGGCCAATAAGCACATGAAATGGTATCTAATGATTAGTCATCAGGGAAATATGAATTAAAGCCATAAAGAGAGACTGCCTTTCAACCACTAGAGTGGCAAAAATTAAAAAGACTGACAACACTTAGGGACATGGATGCAGCTGGAAACCATCATTCTTAGCAAACTATCACAAGAAGAGAAAACCAAACACCGCATGTTCTCACTCATAGGTGGGAACTGAACAATGAGATCACTTGGACTCGGGAAGGGGAACATCACACACTGGGACCTATCATGGGGAGGGGGAAGGAGGGAGGGATTGCATTGGGGAGTTATACATGATATAAATGATGAATTGATGGGTGATAACAAGTTGATGGGTGCAGCACACCAACATGGGACAAGTATACATATGTAACAAACCTGCACGTTATGCACATGTACCCTAGAACTTGAAGTATAATAAAAATAAAAAAAATAAAAAAAAAATAAAGAAATACAAAGAATAATTAGATTCTATTATGAACAACTATATAACAACAAATTGGAAAATCTAGAGGAAATAAATGAATTCCTGTATGTATACGCTCTTCCAGGCCTGAACCATGAAGAAATAGAAATCTTAAAGAGACCAGTGACAAGTAGTAAGATGAAAGCAGTAATAAAATGTCTTCCATCAAAGAAAATCTAAGGAACCTAATGGATTCGCTGCTGAGTTCTACCATGTGATCCACCAATCCCACTGCTGGCTATGTATGTACAGGAAAGAAAATCAATGAATCAAAGAGATATCTGCATTCTCATGTTTATGAGTGCTCTATTCACAATAGCCAAGATATGGTGTTAACCTAAGGTCCTACCAATGGGTGAATGCATAAAGAAAATGTGGTATCTATACACAATGAAACATTATTCAGGCATTATTTTCATAGAAATAATGAAATGATTTTATTTATATGAAAGTAATATGAATAGAACAGGAGATGATTATGTTAAATCAGATAAGTCAGATATAGAAAACCAAATACCACATGATCTCACTCATATGAGGGAGCTAAAAATGTAGATCTCATGCAGGTAGAGAGTAGAAGGGTGGTGACCACAGCTGGGAAGGGAATGGGGAGGAAGGTATGAAGACAAGTTGGCTAATGAGTATAAAAACACAGAAGAAGTAATTTCTGGTATTCATAATACAGTAGAGAAATCATAGTTAACAATAATGTATATTTCAAAACAGCTAGAAGAGTTTTGTAATTTTTTAACACCAAGAAAACATAAATGTTTGAGGTGACAGATATTTCAATTACCCTGATTTGATTATTTCATGTTATATGCATGTATCAAAATATCACATGCATCCTAAACATATGTAGATCTGTGATATGTCAATTTTAAAAAGGCAAAAGTAACTTTTTAAAAAATAGGTGATCTGATCATGAAGGCTTTGCCCAAATTTGTGGATTAATCTATAAGTTAATGAATTAATGAGTTATGAGTAATGAGTTCCCCCCAGGAAGATGTTTCTTACCAGATGTGGTTCCTTAACTTTGGACATCTCAGCTTCTATAACTGTAAGAAATAAATTTATTTTCTAATAATTCACCCAGTTTCAGGTATTCTGTTACAAGCAACAGAAAACGAATTAATACTAGTTCTAACAACACAGAATTTAGATAGATAAATGGATAATAGATATAAATACAGTTATAGTTATTTACAACTGTTCTTTAAATCACTTAAGAAAAGAAAGGAGTGTTAATAAACATTTATAATGATCTTTATAATCGTGTAAGTATAGTTAATTGTACTACTTGTTTCTCGGGAGCTTCTTTCTTTGGTGGGATGGGGGACAGTTCAAGACTGAAATTACTGTATAAGGTCACCTCCTTTCAGTCTGCAGAATTTCCATTATTATTTCTCACAGGAAAGCTATATTAGCAACAAATTGTCCGTTTGTTGTTCTTGTTATTGTTTATTTGGCCACATCTTTATTTCACTTTTATTTTTGAAAGATTGCCTTGCCACCCCACTTTCAACTGTCTTGTACTGTTTTTGCTGAGGCTGGGTTGGGAAGTCAGCTGCTAATTTTGTTGGACTTATTTTCTACCCGCCAAGTCATTTTTTTCTTGCTGCTTTAAAGATTTTCTTTCTTTTCTTGCTTTTGTCATTTTCTCTAGAATGTGTCTGTGTTGATCTCTTTGTTTTTGTCCTACTTGCATTTCACTGAACTTCTAGGATGCATACAATAAACATTTTTGTCAAATTTAAGAATATTTCAGTCATTGTTTATCTGAAATTATTTTCTGCTTTCTTTCTTTCAGTCTATCACAAATAATTATGAAAGTCAAACTGAAATTATGATAATAAAGAGTAATTCATGGCCAGGTGCAGTGGCTCATGCCTGTAATCCCAGCACTTTGGGAGGGCGAGGCGGGGCCGAGGTCAGGAGTTCAAGACTAGCCTGGCAAATATGGTGAAACTCTGTCTCTACTAAAAATAAAAAAATTAGCCGGGCATGGTGGCTGGCACCTGTAATCCCAGCTACTCGGGAGGCTGAGGAAGGAGAATTGCTTGAACCTAGGAAGCAGAGGTTGCAGTAAGCTGAGATCGTGCCATTGCACTCCAGCCTGGGCAACAAGAGTGAAACTCCATTACAAAACAAACAAACAAACAAACAAACCCAGTAATTCATGAGTAAAATTAAGCTAAAAACAGAAGCAGATTTTATAATTTCTGTTAAAAAGACAGACTGGTGAACAATGGTATAGCATGTTCATGAGTTTGTACAAATAAACTAGCAAGCTAGTGGTAAAGTAAAATGAGCCAGTTATTGAATAAATATGCTGATTAAAAACAAATAACCTAGGAAATGTATCACAGATGCTAATAGGATTTTGTATCCTGAAGAGATAAAAGAATAATTATTATAAAACTGCAATCTAAAAAAGAAATACATATGTAACTATGAGGTAGCGATACTAAATCCTCCTCTCATCTGGTTAAAATTTTTCAGAAGTGCAAAAATAAGAAGGAAACTGTAAAAGAAAAAAATCATTAAGAATTTAAAGCATAAGAAAATGAAAATTGGAAATGTATCTGTTTCAAAATAATTGAAAGTACAAAGAAGGCAGATTCCTCATTTTTCTAAGCTTGTAGTATATAATGCAACTATAATCAGATGAAGAAAATGATGTAGTCTTAATTTTCTAAATAGTGAAAGTATAAAGAATTAAAATGTTATATTTAAATATAATGATATGGTAGTTCTCTAGTACCTAATATTAAATTTTTAAATTTAATTCAGTGAGGTAAACAACAATCAAACCTCTGTTTTATGTAACATGAAAAGACTGAGAGAAAGAGAAAGACCCAGTTCCTTCATGTGAAGAGATCACAGGTTTAAAATGTATACAGATAAAATAGTAAATCTGTCATAATTAAATGGTACAAATGTAACAATAAAATTATGCACACTACAGCACGTGAGTGTGATGTATAGTTGTCATTAAAATGTGACTATAATTCATAAAACAACTAAGATGTGAGTTATGTTAAAAAGAATAAACACAATCTTGAACAAAGAAGGAAAAGTCTCCACAAATAAGGAAAATAATATGTTTAAAGAAGCATAATTATGAAAAAGTTGAGTGTAGACAGAGATTATAGTATGACTAAAGATAGGAAACAAGATAGGGAGAAATGGTCAGGCCAAATAACAGATCCAAAGGTAAGTCATGAATAATACCCTTCAGTGAGACATCAATAATATATTAAGAAATAGGGTTTCATTGCTGAGGAAAACAAAGAAACATTATAATACATCTCATAGTAAAATGACAAGATTTGGTTATTTTAGAAAACGTATGCTAGAAGCAGCACAGAGCATCATAAAGAGTGAAACTGAAAGTGGGAACCTAGTTAGAAGGCTGGTGCCATAACTGGGAGAAAAATGAATGGCAATATATACCTTTAGAATTTTTAATATAGAGGAGAAGGACAAGAGATGCTAAGGAGACAGAATGCAAAGAACTTGTTGACAAACTGCTTGTAGGGACTGATCAAAAAGGAAGCATACAGTTACTTCCCTGATTTGGGATTGTGGTGCTTTTCACAAAGGTAAGGGATGAAATGAATTTTAAAAAGTCTGTATGGATGGGTGAGGGAGAGGATGAGATTTTTTTTTCGAGACTATAATCTGTTTTAAATACCTTTAGGAAAGTCAAGTCAAGATTTGTTGAGAGAAGTGAGCAGTTAAATATTCCAATCTGGAGTTCAATATATTGAACTGAATATATTTCAAGTGGTCAATATCTGAACATAAGGAAGACAAAATAAATCATTCACAAAGAATGAGATGAGAACTAAGAATGAAACTTTGGGAAATAAGGACACCGAAAAAAAAAAGAAAAAAGTAGCCACAGACAGAGGAGAAACAAACAAACAAACAAACAGAAAGAAGTGCATAGTATACTGGCAGCTAGTGAAGAATTTCATTTTGAAACCTACAAATTACACAAAAGAGTGAAATGCTACAGACTAAAAGTTAAATATTTAAGATAACAGATATGTATTTTTTCATTGAATTCATCAGTAGAATGTAATTTTAGTGGACATTAGAAAACATAATGCAATGTGTTAAAGAGAATTTGATGTGCAGAAGTGAATTCCAGGAGAGTTGAAAACCTATACAAGAAGCTTGATTTGAAGGAAGAAAAATACAATAAGGATAAAATATAAAGATGAGATAAATAAAGTCAAGAAAAGAAAAGCATATGAAAAGATAATGGGAAAGACTTAGAAAAAACAAAGAATGCGACCCAGTCATTTGCAACCACATGGATGGAACCGGAGATCATCATGTTAGGTGAAATAAGCCAGGCACAAAAAGACACACATCACATGTTCTCACTTATTTGTGGAATCTCAAAACCAAATCAATTGAACTCATGGACATAGAGAGTAGAAGGATGATTAGCAGAGGCTAGGAGAAGTAGTGGAGGGCTGGGTAAAAGGTGGAAATCGTTAATGGTCACAAAAAATTAGAAAGAATGAATAAGACTAACTATTTGATGATAGCACACTAGGGTAACTATAGTCAATAATAACCTAATTGTATATTTAAAATAACTTAAAGAATGTAATTGGACTGTTTGTAACTCAAAAAATAAATGCTCGAGGGGATGGATGCCCCATTTTCCATGATATGCTTATTTCATGTTGCATACATGTATCAAAATGTCTCATGTACCCCATAAATATATACACTTACTATGTACCCATAAAAACATTTAGAAATAATAAAAAATTAAAAAGAAATAAGTTAGAAATTTTGTGAGCTGATGTTATAATATTATTACTATTAATGATACTTACTAAAAGAGTTAGCTTAATAGAGGATTAGATCATGTTTTTCAACAGCAACCAGGATCAGAATAAAAAAAAATATGTCAGTGGTAGGCAAGAAGCTGAGGGAATGTATGGCCTCTATTTTCTCTGTGAAATAAGAATATTGAGCGTGAAGGAATGTTGGAGTTTGGGCCTCCAGGCATCTCTAAAGAAGTGAATTAGCTATTGTGGTAAATATGAAAGAAAACAGATATAAAATCCTTCCTCATCAGTAATAAGGTTTTAGTAAAAGTTTCCAGCAATACCTATGTGATGATCCTTATGAGCATTGTGTGATTTCCTCAAGACGTGCTCAGTAGCTCAGCTGTAGAAGACAAGAGAATGTGTTGTACCGGTGAGTTTTCCAGTTGAGTACAAAAGAAGAAAAAGGAAGCAATTGAAAACCCTCTCTTGTTATACATATCTTTTTCCTAAGGGATGTACGGGTTTAAAAGAGAATCCAAATCACTTATTTGCAGCCTGCTATGAGGTACTAATACATAATTTCTACTGAGAAGGCATCAGATAGAAGTCTTTGGAAAAGAGAAGGAGTGATCTGGACCCATTAAGGCAGATCCAAGTATCTGGTAGATGATGAAAGGCAGCGTCCCCTGGTGGTGGATGAATTGTGCCTTCAGCCCAGGTCTGGAGTTGATTTGAGTCAGAATGCAGCCCCATCTAAGCCCTTAAGCAAAATAGACATGAAAGGAGAGCAAAAGAACAGTAGCTAGCTTATTTAGAGCAATTATTAAGAACACGTGTAGCTAGATCAAGCCAAGATGAGAAAAATGAAGTTTCCTATAGTCACTTCTGCAGGAATAGGAGAAAGCATCATTGTACCTTTTTGGCCTATTCAGAGGCACAGAGTTCTATTCACCTGTGCTGTCAATTGTTCTGCCAATGGATTTCACTTTGCCTTTTAAGACCATCTCCTTTTTGTTTTGTTTCTCCTCCAGGATATAAAACACTGTTATTTTTCTTCCTCTTAACTTCGACTAGTACCAATATGCTTATAATTCCTAAAAATTCCCATCTTAATATCTTCAAGACTCGAGTTTTAAATTTACTCTACCTGGCCAGGTGTGGTGGCTCACTATGTAATTCCAGCACTTAGGGAGGCCAAGGCGGGTGGATCACGTGGTCAGGAGTTCGAGACCAGCCTGGTCAATACAGTGAAACCCTATCTCTACTAAAAATACAAAAATTAGCTGGGCATGGTGGTGGGCGTCTGTAATCCCAGCTACTCGGAGGCTGAAGCGGAAGAATCACTTGAACGAAGGAGGCGGAGGTTGCAGTGAGCCAATATTATACCACTGCACTCCAGCCTGGGCGACAGAGTGAGACTACGTCTCAAAAATAATAAAAATAAATATATTTACTCTACCGGAGTATTGAATATATTTACTCAAACTCAGAATGTCTCAACTGAACATATATTCTCAAATGTGCCCCTTCCCCTGTTTTCTTATCTTATGGTACAGAGAAATGCATCACTATCCATCTAGTCATTCAAACTTGAAGCCTGGAAGTCGTAATTTCTAGTTCTTTTTCTCTCCCAATTTCCAATTGACAAGAAACTATCCATCTCTTATTTCCATTACTACTTCTACAGCCTCTTTGCCACTACAAAGGGAGGCATTAATCATTGCCTAGGGCCTCTATTCTTTCCTCCATTCCTTCTATCCCTACGAGCAAAGCAGATAATTCTAAGTGTTTAGTAGCTCACAATGCCCAGAATAAGAAATTTGAAAATTATTTAGCATGGTCCTTCACGATTCACTCCCTGAGCACTTTTCAAGATTTTTTTACCAGATTGGTGAACAAAACATTACTGGTTTTGCCTGAAGTGAGAACAAAACAGATGCAAAGAACAAAACAGGCAAATATTCCTATATTCATAGAGTTTACATTCTAATGGCAGAGGGAAGAAAAGTATTAAATAAGAATAATAGACTGGGCATAGCAGCTCATGCCTGTAATTCCAATATTTTGGGAGGCCGAGGTAGGTGGATCACCTCAGGTCAGGGGTTCCAGACCAGCCTGGCCAACATGGTGAAACCCCGTGTCTACTAAAGATACCAAAAATTAGCCAAGCATGGTGGAACACGCCTGTAATCCCAGCTACTAGGGAGGCTGAGGCAGGGGAATCACTTGAACCTGGGGGGTGGAGGCTGCAGTGAGCCGAGATCATACCACTGAATTCTAGCCTGGGTGACAGAGCGAGACTCTGTCTAAAAAAATAAAATAAAATAATATTAGCAATAATTGCTATGCAGAACAGTGTGCAAGTTTAGGGGAACTTGAGTCTAAGTTACAGAAGAGACTGCAATTTTAATAGTGTGATCAGACATGGTATCAGCAATGATTTTTGTAAGGACTGGAAGTACATGTAAATTCTAACTCAAACTTTCCCTTATCTTCCACTATTTTTTCACAGTCCCTCTCATCTTCCTCTATATGTACATTACTTATTGTGATTATCCCCCCCACAACTAAATGAGAAGCTTCACAAAATCTGCATATTTGTCTTGGTCATTGATTCCTAGTTCTGAGAATAATGCCCAACACGTAGTAGTGTCTGAATAAATATTTGAAGACCGTATGTATCTCATTAAATGGAACTTCAGCCACAGTTGAAATCTTTCCAGGCAATACCCAGACTTGCATATTGTGACATAAAAGCCTGCCATATAATCTGTTGTGAAAAAAATTAAAACATATTCTTGGCTCCGTATATCAGAGTCTCACAAGTTAACACCAATGTGGAGAGCCTAAAGCAACAGCAGCTGGAATAACATATGCATCTTTGCTCTCTGCGGTTCAGAAGAATAGAAACACTACAGAAGCAGAAATGAGAGCAACAAAGATTGCACAAATATCCTGGCAGCATAATTTTCTTTAGATTATAATGAACACTTGAATCATGGCTATCATTCTAAATATCAGAGATCTGAACATTTAATTTTCTGAAGTGATTCTAATTGGCTCAAATGTTAAAACAATTTCAAGACCAAATATCTGAGTTCCGTTTAAGTCTTCATAGGCATATTTCTGAAACACCTTTTCCCCTTTTAGTGATATTTAAGCTATTTGTTGCCAATTGCATGCTAGACATATTTCATATGTAATCTTCATGAAATTCCTGCAAGGTACATATATTATTTCTATTTTGAAAAAAAAGGGGGAGAAAAGATAACTAACTTGCCACTAATTACATAATAAATGGTATAGTGGGGTTTTGAAGCCGCATCTGCCAACATTCAAAACTTATGCTTTTAGTCATTATTTTATATATTTAATTTCAAATTGCAAAAGGAAAAGCAGCATATGAAAATTATTTATTATATAGGATTGCTTCCTAAGTAGTTTTTTTAAATGTAGAAACTAATGTGATTGTGTTTAAAAGAGAGAAGAAATTGGCTTCCTTCTTTAAATTCTATGATTTTCCAAAAATTAACAGCAATTTAACTTCTTTATAACAAATTGAAAGAAACTGTAAATTTAAATGTTAAAAACTCTAGATTTTTAAATTTATTTTATTTTATTGAGATGAGGTTTCACTCTTGTTGCCCAGGCTAGAGTGCAATGGCACATTCTCTACTCACTGCAATCACCTCCTTTTGGGTTCAAGCGATTCTCCTGCCTCAGTCTCCCAAGTATGTGGGATTACAGGCACCTGCCATCATGCCTGTCTAAGTTTTTGTATTTTTTTTTAGTAGAGACAAGGTTTCACCATGTTGGCCAGGCTGGTCTCCAACTCCTGACCTCAGGTGATCCTCCTACTTTGGCCTCCCAAAGTGCTGGGATTACAGGTGTGAGCCACCATGCCTGGCTTTTATTTCTTTTTACTTTGTTTTTTTTATAATAAAATATTTCATGCTAATCATAAAACTTGATGGTAAATTTTAAAATGAAAAAGTAAAATTATCAAACATAACACCATCTAGAGACAACTACTATCACTATTTGGTGGGAAATGCCTGCATATCTTTGTCTGTGCACAAATAAATCCACATAGACACCTTTGTAAATATAACTGTATATCTGGACTTTTAAAATGAAAGTTGTATTTGTTTAATTTCTCTTTCATTTGTCATATTCATACACATAAAATGGTTAACAGGGAAAAATTTAGAAATTCTATTCTTGAAATTTTTCCCTAAAGATTTTATTTTCCCCTTGATGAGTGCCACAGTCACTTTTCCAAACTTGTTTCCTTTCATATGAGGAAAAGCTCATAAAGAGGCTGGTCAGAGAAGGCAAAAATCCTCAGCTGTGACTTCTATTGAATACCAAATGCTCCTGAATGTATCAATGATGCGATCCAACTCGGCACGGGTGAAGCTGGCTCATGTCAAGGATAATGTGTTGCACACTTGCTAACACAGTGGTCAATAGGAGGGGTTAAAATTAAAAAAAAAAAAATCATATGGTTGACTGAGAAAATATTGAATTTTTATTCATTGCATTCATCCACACACAGGGAGTGTAATAATTTGGCTTTTGGCTATTTACAGGCAATTATGTATTGACTGATTGATCTTATCAAGGCTTCTTAATGGAGAATTCAGACTACTTTCTAGTTAATGTTTATTTCTGTGTTTTAACCTAATTTAGAAGAACAATTTTAATAAATAAATCTGCATGAGCACGTCACATGTTTTTACCTTGTAAACTTTTGGATCAAGTTCTCTCTTTCTAACACTTATCTCGGTTATATGATCATGCTACAAATAGAAAGAAAAATATTTTTTCCACTATGAAGACTGATATGCTCATAAATGTTTAACACTTGATTCTTTGAAGGAAAATAAGCCTGGTTTGTAGCATTTGCCAATTTTCTTTTGAAAATACTACCACCATGGCACATTTCAAGGTATAAAGTGATGTCACTTAAGACAAAATTGGGGAAAGAGATGCACAGCAATATATAGTTATAAAGTATTTCCACCATGCGGAAATATTAGACCATTCACAACCTCAAAATCAGAGTTGTAATACAATGATTCGGAAGTAATGAATTCTGAATGTTTATTATATTTTTTGTAGTAGAATTCATTTAATTTTAACTTTATGCAATTTAATAGTTTAATAATGTCTCTCATCTTTCCTGAAAATTGAGCGACTTGATTGTGTGAGCTGGTAGGGACTTGCTTCACTGCTCTACTGTATTCTGTTTGTTTGTAGCTTCCCCCAAGATATTGGTTTTATAACAAATCAATTCAAATCTACTTACTGGATTACTATGCTATGCTAAGTGCTGTGTGGAATACTGCAACCATTAGGCTGAGTGTAAGTTCGGGAAAATCAGAAGACACAGAAGAGTAACTCAATTGTTCTCTATAATCCACTTTGTATTGCTAAAAGCACTACAGAGTTGTTTAAAATTTTTCTCTTAAAATTATTGCTCTATTTTCTTAGTGATTTATTTCCCAAATCCTAGTTTTGAAATAATAAAAAGTTGTCTAAACTCAACCTTGTCTCTAGAACAAAATTATCAAATACTTTTGTTTCTGTACTGATTTATTATTGTAGAATTCATACATTTCACTGATGTTTATAATATGTGATATTTCTCTTTATATTGTATTTTATAATCACATCTTTACCATACTTTCAAATAAAATAAATAAAGGTAATAGTTTGTATCAAGGCCAGTCCTAGGATCAAAAACATTAATATCAAAATCATGATTAGTAATTAATGAGTAATTAAATTAACAACATGAAGTCATCATGGAAAAGAAACGATGTTCAGTACACCACATTTATTAAAATAGCAAAGTGAATAAAACAATTGTAAGCATATTCATCAGAAAGCATTGTAACTAAAATATCTTAATTACTAAATTGGCAGCCATTGTGAGTCCCAATATATTTGGTATCTATTTCATACACACTATGTGATACTTTATAAATATGTGAAAAGAGAAACATGCAATATTGTGATCTGCTTGACTCTCTTTCCCACAGAGATACTTCTTTAACAAGTAAAGTAGTAAGCAACTGCTAGGCATCAGACTCTGGGCTGACTTCTGTGAATCAAAAATCTCCTTTATCAAGGGAGGGGCCTTGATCCCCACTTGTAGGCCACATGATCCCCACTTGTAGGTTCAACTCAAGGCATACTTTGAAGCCAATTCTGCTCCACCAAGGAAGATAACGTTTTCAAGACCAGCAGACAATCAGAGATTTAGCGTGATTCTCTTGTGTTCTCACATCCAGTTGCAGAACTGGGACTTCTGCATTTCTACTCTGCCTCAATTCCTGCCATGTATCCCTCTTCCATTGGTCTCTGTCTTCTCCCTTAAGTCTGAATCTTGTCATGATTTTGTTTGGTAAGTTTGTCACTTCAGGTCTGATTTTCTCTCTAACAAGTCCTTACTGCCCTTGGTAGTCTGATTATCAGAACTTTTTTCTATCCATTCATTTAATATTTACTTAGTATCTTCAATACCAAGCATTCTTCTAAACACTAATTGTATATTAGTGAGTAAAATAAACCATAATATTTACCTCCTTCAGGTCAGGCTTTTTCCCTTTGCAGCCAAGATTGCTTAACAATAAGTATTATTGTAGGTTAAGTAGAAATTGTAATAGTACTTGCAAGCACATATACATAAAAACTAGGAAATCTTTGTATTGCTTATTCCATATTCAGTTATATATAGATTCATAGTGATTTTAAAGAGATTGGGTTCACATATAGAAGAATGCCACTAAGTTGATAGACACTAATTTCATATTTATTAAACTTAAATTCAGTCTTTCATTTTATTCAGGACTAATGTGTTACTAGAATCATTAGTTTGGTAGTCATTTTGACAATAGGACCAGCAATAGCACACATTTTGGAATTTTTACCACTGACTGTATTTGATCACATTAAGACAAAGTATTCTTTAGGGAAAATTTTAAGAACCTCTACTAACCTCATATAAAATAAATGATGTCTAATTTTCTTCAGCTGAATGTAACACATGCTCTAGGTCATTGATTAGCAACCTGGCTAAAACCATGTATCAAATCTGATACTTGGCATACTTTGGTATGGACCTTAAACTAATAATTGTTTTCATATTTTTATAAATTGTTAACAAAATTCAAAGAAGAATATATGATTGAGACCACATATAGCCTGCAAAACCTAGATATTTACCCTCTAGTCCTTAAAAAAAAAAAAAGGTTTCTGACTTCTAACAGAAACTTTGAAAAATACTTACTCAACAATTCAGATATCTTATATAGTTGACCCTTAAACAATGTGGGGAGTTAGGGGTGCTGGGCACCCTGCAGGTGAGAATCCATGTACAGCTTTCGATTACCCAAAAATTTAACTACTAATTGCCTGCAGTTGGCCAGAAGTGTTACTGATAACATACGTTTATTAACAGTTATTTTTTGTGTTGTATGTTATATATTATATTATAATGATGAAAGCTAGAGAAAAGAACATGTTATTAAGAAAATCATAAGATAGTAAAATATATTTATTATTTATTAAGTGGAAGAGAATCATCACAAAGGTCTTCATCTTTATCATCTTCACATTGAGTAGGCTGAGGAGAAGGAGGAAGAGAAATGATTGGCCCTGCTCTCACAAGTGGCAGAGATGAAATAAAATTCATATATAAGTGGGCCCATGCTATTCAAACCCATGGTGTTCAGGATCAGTTGTAATAGTGTGTGTCTGATGTTAGCAAATGCAGATTTATTAAAAATAGAAAAACACAACAGGCATGGTGGCTCACTAACTAATTCCCACATTTTGGGAGGCTGAAGTGGGTGCATCACTTGAGGCCAGGAGTTTGAGATCAGCCTGGCCAACACGGCGAAACCCCATCTCTAGTAAAAATACACAAATTAGGCAAGTGTGGTGGTGCACACCTGTAATCCCAGCTACTTTGGAGGCTGAGGCATGAGAATCGCTTAAACCCTGGAGAGGAAGGTTGTAGTGACTAGAGATTGCACCACTGCACTCCAGCCTGAGTTACAGAGTGAGAGAGAGAGAGAGCAAGATGAGGAAGGAAGGAAGGGAGGGAGGGAGGGAGGGAGGGAAGGCGAGGGAGAGAGGGAGGAAGGAAGGAAGGAAGGAAGGAAGGAAGGAAGAAGGAAGGAAGGAAGGAGGAAGGAAAGAAGGAAAAGAAAGAAGGAAGAAGAAAGAAAGAAAGAAGAAAGAAAGAAAGAAAGAAGAAAGAAAGAAAGGAAAGAAAGAAAGAAAGAAAGGCAGAAAGAAAGAATAATTTCCTTGTCTTCCTTACTAATATTTGTTTATATATTAAAATTCTTACTCTGACATCAGTACATTTCTGTAGGTAGCCAAACGACAGACTTACGGACACAAAGAACATAATATATCTTCTGAGTTTTTGAGGAATTTTTTAAATTGTCGTTTTCTTTTTCACAGAAAATTGTAGCATGATAACTCAATCCAAAGAGAGGTTATTAATTAAACCATGTTATTTCTTTTATCTTTATTGACATAATATTAATAGTTTAAGTGTTTCAGTGAATATCCCATTTATTTCTGCGGCTCACAGAATGTGGCTAAGGGCCTAGAGATTCATTAAAAATGGAAGGGACTCCTTTGGTTTTGTTGAGCTTCCTACATCAACCTAGTAAATGTGTAATGCAACATACGGGTCTCACCACAAGCATTTAAATTCAAACTACTCTATTTTCTGGCACAGCCAGAAGCAGTAAAGAATTTCAAAATTCTAGAGACCTTGATGGAAAACATACTGTCTTGAGATTACTAAAACACACATTTTCATATTTATTACAGACATGCATAACCACTATCAGTTGCTGTTCAACATGCTTTGATATAAAGGAAGCCATGTGTAGTAAATCTTAGAGTTGTTCTTTACTAAAATTGAAAAAAAATCTATGTAATATCTCTGGTCCCCAGTCTTGCAGCCAAATGCCAATATGCTTATTTCCTTCATTAGCAAAAAAGTAGCCTATCAATAACTTGCCAGTCTAGGGTTGTTGTGAAAGTCTTATGAAGTAAAGTGCTAATTTTAATAATTATACTACAGTTATTAAATGGAAGAAAATGTGTGCATGAGATTGTCTGTAAGGTAATTATATTGTTTTTATGAATGCATATTGGAGTATTTAGAGGTGAAGCAGTGTCATGTCTGCTGCTTACTCTGAAACATTTCTGAAAAAAGTACCATGATACACACATCCACATGCATATATATGTGTGTAGATGTATGCATGTGTATGTACATCTGCTGTTTTGAACCCTATATGCCATAATGGTGCCATCACCAAGACCCATATATACACACATTGACCAAGATGACCTTTCAGTTCCCTTCAGCTTTGCCAAACTTTAAACAGATTTTTTCCTGACCATAGGTGCCTAAATTCACTTTTCTTAGGGCACTTACATCAGAAAACTTACAATCGTAAATTATTTCTCCCCATTATGTAAATCATCTAGTTTCTTGCCAGTTTTACAACTCTAGAATGTCTTTCTCAAGAACCTGGAAATGATGCCTTTGAAATGTAATTCATGAAGAAAGATAGCACTCTTAACTCTCAGTTTCCTTGGGAGGGTAAGATTCCAACTTAGATAAACATGTGTTAGCAAACACCGATGTTCTAGTTACTATGGCCAACATCCCCCATTATGTGCTTCAGTATTTTCCCACTAGCTCACCTCAGCATTTAAAAATTCTCTAAACTTTTGTTTCTGTAAAGTTGAATTCAATCTCTCTTTTCTAGTGCAGTATTCTTGAACAAAGTCTTACTTGTTTTTTTGAATTTATTAATGCAATTTTTATGTAATCATACATACTTACACACATTAACATATGGAGAGAATGGAAATAATGATTAATCAAATATAGGAACATGTTAACTTTTTGGAAACATGAGTAAAGGGTAATCAGGAATTTGCACTGTTTTGCAACTTTTCTATACTTTTGGAATTACTTTAAAAAAAACAAATAATTACACAAAAAAGTACATGAAATATTCTATAATATCTAACAATCTATCTGAATGAAAGTTAAAATATTCAGTTCCTAAAGCCAATAGCCACATCAAGCAGAAATATATCTGTCAACACTATAAATTACTAAGGAAAGCAGTAAGAAATAATTATGGTGTGTCATTACACATAAATAACTATTTTCAAGAGGCTGGAGGCAAATTTTGTTCTTCTGTACAGATGTAAAATTGCTTTCGTCTTGAAGGCTATTTAGTAATGTAAACTATATAAACTACTTCACATGAAATTCAAAGGCAGAGATCAAAGTGAGAAGTGACAACATGCTAGCAGCCCTGGCTTGCTCTGGGCGCCTCCTAGGCCTGGGCGTACACTATGGCCGTGCTTGAGGAGCCCTTCAGTCTGCCGCTGCACTGTGGGAGCCCCTTTCTGGGCTGGCCGAGGCTGGAGCTGGCTCCCTCTGCTTGAGGGGAGGTGTGGAGGGAGAGGCGCAGGTGGGAACTGGGGCTGCCCACAGCACTGGTGAGCCAGCGCATGTTCCGGGTGGGCGCGGGCTCGGTGGGCCCGCACTAGGAGCAGCTGGCCTTCGCTGCTGGCCCTGGGCAGTGAGGGGCTTAGCACCCAGACCAGCAGCTGCAGAGGGTGTTCTGAGTCCCCCAGCACTGCCAGCCTGCCGTGTCTTGCCCAAATTCTCACCGGGCCTCAGCCGCATCCTGAGTGGCAGGGCTCAGGATCTGCAGCCAGCCATGCCCGAGCCAACCTCCCCCGACCCCCACCGTGGGCTCCCACATGACCCGAGCCTCCCCAAAGAGCACCTCCCCTGCTCCACAGCACCAGGTTCCATCAACTGTCCAAGGGCTGAGGAGTGCGGGTGCATGGCGCCCGACTGGTGGGCAGCTCCACCTGTGGCCCCAGCATGGGATCCACTAGGCAAAGCCAGCTGGGATCGTGAGTCAGGTGGGGACTTGAAAAACTTTTATGTCTAGCTAAAGGTTTGTAAATGCACCAATCCGCACTTTGTGTCTAGCTCAAGGTTTCTAAACTCACCAATCAGTACTTTGTGTCTAGCTAATCAGGTGGGGACTTGGAGAACTTTTGTGTCTAGCTAAAGGATTGTAAATGTATCAATCAGCACCTTGTGTCTAGTTCAAGGTTTGTAAATGCACCAATCAGTGCTCTGTCAAAATGGACCAATCTGCTCTCTGTAAAACGGACCAATCAGTTCTCTGTAAAATGGACCAATCAGCTCTCTGTGAAATGGACCAAAGAGTAGGATGTGGGTGGGGCCAGATAAGGGAATACAAGTGGGTGACCAGAGCCAGCAGTGGCAACCTGCTTGGGTCCCCTTCCATGCTGTGGAGGCTTTGTTTTTTCACTCTTCACAATAAATCTTGCTGCTGCTCACTCTTTGGGTCTGTACCACCTTTATGAATTGTAACACTCATTGCAAAGGTCTGTAGCTTCACTCCTGAAGCCAGTGAGACCATGAACCCACTGGAAGGAATGAAAAACTCCAGACACACCACCTTTAAGTGCTGTAACACTCACTGCAAAAGTCTGCAGCTTCACTCCTGAAGTCAGCGAGACCACGAACTCACTAGAAGGAAGAAACTCCAGACACATCTGAACATCTGAAGGAAAAAACTCCAGACACACAATCTTTAAGAACTGTAACATTCACCATGAAGGTCCGCGGCTTCATTCTTGAAGTCAGCGAGACCAAGAACCCACCAATTCTGGATACACTTTGGTGACCCAAATGGGACTATAGCCTATCACCAAATGGTGAGACCATCACCTATCGCCAAGCAATGAGACCATCGCTTATCACCAAGTGGTGAGTACCATCAGACCCCTTTCGCTTGCTATTCTGTAGAATTCGGGGGCTAAATACCTGGCACTTGTCAGCCAGTTAAAAGCAACTAGCACGCACACTAAAGACATGGCTGTCAGGGTTTCTGGGAAAGGGCTCTCTAACAACCCCTGACTCTTCGGAGCTGGGAGTGTTGGTTTGCCTGGAACTAGCTTTGGCTTTTCCTGTACTGGGCTGAACCAAGGGTCAACAGAGAGGAAAGCCATTCAGCTCCGTGGTACCAACAACGAGTTAGTTGACCCTGTGGCCATAAGCAGAATTCTCAAAGGCATGTTGCCCAAACAAGACTCGCCCATCTATCCTATCTATCCTGACCCTTGCCCCCTGGGTCCTAATGCCTGCCAGATAATCGTCCTCTCGCCTCTCTTCTCTGAGGCTAGCCCCACTTCTAAAAACCACTCCCTGTCTCTGGTGATTTTCTAGTTTCTCCTATAAGAATGATTTCTAGTATAAACTCCGGGACTCTGTTACCTTCTTTAGGCACCCAGGCTCACCAGTCAGAAAGACATAATTTTTGCCCAAAGCCCCATCATAGGGGGAACTATCTGAAATTTTAGGATCCCCTTCAGACTAGTAGGCCTAAAAAAAGCTATTCCTGAAGCTAGGATATGGGGAGCCTCAGAAATTATATCCTTCCTATTCATATAAATGAGGACAAAAGGCAATACTCTTCCAACCCCGGAGATCCCTTCCCTCCCTCAGGGTATGGTCCTCCACTCCATTTTTGGGGCATAGCATCTTTATAGGACAGGGGTAAAGTCCCAATACTAATAAGAGAATGCTTAGGACTCTAACAAGTTTTTGAGAATGCATCAGTAAGAGCCACTAAATCCAATTTTTCTCGGTCCTCTTTGTGGTCTAGGAGGACAGGCAAGGGTGCAGGTTTTCGAGAATGTGTCAGTAAGGGCCACTAAATCTGACCTTCGTCAGCCCTCCTTGTGGTCTGGGAGGAAAACTAGTGTTTCTGCTGCTGCGTCAGTGAGTGCAACTATTCCGATCAGCAGGGTCCAGGGACTGTTGTGGGTTCTTAGGCAGGGACAGAAACAAAACAAACCAAAACTGCAGGCGGTTTTGTCTTTCAGATGGGAAACACTCAGGCATCAACAGGCTCACCCTTGAAATGCATCCTAAGCCATTGGGACCAATTTGACCCTCAAACCCTGAAAAAGAGGCAGCTCATTTTTTTTTTCTGCACTATGGCCTGGCCTCAATATTCTCTCTCTGATGGGGAAAAAATGGCCACCTGAGGGAAGTACAAATTACAATACTATCCTGCAGCTTGACCTTTTCTGTAAGAGGGAAGGCAAATGGAGTGAAATACCTTAT
>NW_016806163.1:646881-674130 GCF_001698545.2 Rhinopithecus bieti
AAAAATGGCCACCTGAGGGAAGTACAAATTACAATACTATCCTGCAGCTTGACCTTTTCTGTAAGAGGGAAGGCAAATGGAGTGAAATACCTTATGTCCAAGCTTTCTTTTTGTTAAAGGAGAATACACAACTATGCAAAGCTTGCAATTTACATCCCACAGGAGGACCTTCAGCTTACTCCCATATCCTAGCCTCCCTATAGCTCCCCTTCCTATTAATGATAATCCTCCTCTAATCTCCCATACCCAGAAGGAAATAAGCAAAGAAATCTCCAAAGGAGCACAAAAACTCCCAGGCTATTTGTTATGTCCCCTTCAAGATGTAGGGGGAGGGGAATTTGGCCCAACCTGGGTACATGTCCCCTTCTCCCTCTCTGATTTAAAGCAGATCAAGGTAGACCTGGTGAAGTTTTCAGATGATCCTCATACGTACATAGATGTCCTACAGGGTCTAGGGCAAACCTTCAACCTTGCTTGGAGACATGTCATGCTACTGTTAGATCAAACCCTGACCTTTAATGAAAAGAAAGTGGCTTTAGCTGCAGCCCAAGAGTTTGGAGACACCTGGTATCTTTGTCAAGTAAATGATAGAATGACAGCCAAAGAAAGAGATAAATTTCCTACCGGTCAGCAAGCTGTCCCTAGTATGGATCCCCACTAGGAACTTGACTCACATCATGGTGACTGGAGTCACAAACATCTGTTGACCTGTGTTCTAGGAGGACTAAGGATAATTAGGAAAAAGCCCATGAATTATTCAATGATGTCCACCACAAGTCAGGGAAAGGAAGAAAATCCTTCTGCCTTCCTTGAGTGGCTACAGGATGCCTTAAGAAAGTATACTCCCCTGTCACCCAAATCACTCAAGGGTCAATTGATTCTAAAAGATAAGTTTATTACCCAATCAGCTGCAGATATCAGGAGAAAGCTCCAAAAGCAAGCCCTGGGCCCTGAACAAAATCTGGAGGCATTATTAAATCTGGCAACCTTAGTGTTCTATAATAGGGATCAAGAGGAACAGGACCAAAAGGAAAAGCGAGATCAGAGCCATGGCCCTCAGACAAACAAACTTTAGTGGTTCAGAGAGGACAGAAAATGGAGCACACCAATCACCCAGCAGGGCTTGTTATCAGTGTGGTTTACAAGGACACTTTAAAAAAGGTTGTCAATACTATCCATGAAACGAGCCATTCCCTCATCCATGTCTGCTATGCTGAGGAAATCACTGGAAGGCACACTGTCCCAGAAGACAAGGGTTCTCTGGGTCAGAAGTCACCAACCAGAGGATCCAACAACAGGACTGAGTGTGCCCGGGGCAAGCGCCAGCTCATGTCATCAATCTTACTGAGCCCTGGGTACATTTAACCATTGAGGACCAGGAAATTGACTTCCTCCTGGACATTGGTGCAGCCTTCTCAGTGTTAATCTCCTGTCCTGGATGACTGTCCTCAAGGTCCATTTCCATCTGAGGAATCCTGGGACAGCCTGTAACCAGGTATTTCTCCCACCTCCTCAGTTGTAATTGGGAGACTTTGCTCTTTTCACATGCATTTCTTGTTATGCCTGAAAGTCCCACACCCTTATTAGGGAGGGATATATTAGTCAAAGTTGGAGCTATTATCTACATGAATATGGGAAACAAATTACCGATTTGTTGTCCTCTACTTGAGGAGGGAATCAACCCTGAAGTCTAGGCATTGGAAGGACAATTTGGAAGGGCAAAAAATGCCAGCACAGTCCAAATCAGGCTGAAAGATCCCATCACTTTTCCTTATCAAAAGCAATATCCCTTAATGCCTGAAGCTCATAAAGGATTACAGGATAGTGTTAAACATTTAAAAGTTCAAAGCTTAGTAAGGAAATGCAGAAGTCCCTGCAACACCCCAATTCTAGGAGTACAAAAACCAAATGGTCAGTGGAGAATAGTGCAAGATCTTAGACTCATCAATGAGGCAGCAATTCCTCTATATCCAATTGTACCCAACCCCTATACCCTGCTGTCTCAAATAGCAGAGGAAGCAGAATAGTTCACAGTTCTGAACCCCAAGGATGCCTTCTTCTGTATTCGCCTGCACTCTGACTCCCAGTTTCTCTTTGCCTTTGAGGATCCCACAGACCACATATCCCAACTTACTTGGATGGTCTTGCCCCACTGGTTTAGGGATAGCCCTTACCTGTTTGGTCAGGCACTGGCCCAGCATCTAGGCCACTTCTCAAATCCAGGCACTCTGGTCCTTCAGTATGTGTATGATTTATTTTGGCAACCAGTTGAGAAGCCTCGTGCCAGCAGGCTACTCTGGATCTCTTGAACTTTCTAGCTAATCAAGGGTACAAGGTGTCTAGGTCAAGGCCCAGTTTTGACTACAGCAGGTCAAACATCTAGGCCTAATCTTAGCCAGAAGGACCAGGGCCCTCAGCAAGGAATGAATACAGCCTATACTGGCTTATCCTCATCGTAAGACATTAAAACAGTTGCGGGGGTTCCTTGGAACCACCAGCTTTTGCCAACTATGGATCCCCAGACACAGCAAGATAGCCAGGCCCCACTATAGTCTAATCAAGGAGACCCAGAGGGCAAATACTCATCTAGTAGAATGGGAACCAGAGGCAGAAACAGTCTTCAAAACCTTAAAGCAGGCTCCTTATACAACTCCAGCTTTAAGCCTTCCCACAGGAGAAAACTTCTCTTTATACATCACAGAGAGAGCAGGGATAGCTCTTGGAGTCCTTACTCAGACTAATGGGAAAACCCCACAACCAGTGGCATACCTAAGTAAGGAAATTGATGTATTAGCAAAAAGCTGGCCTCGCTGTTTACAGGTAGTTACAGCGGTGGCTGCCTTAGTGTTGGAGGCTATCAAAATAATACAAGGAAAGGATCTCACTGTCTGGACTACTCATAATGTAAATGGCATACTAGGTGCCAAAGGAAGTTCATGGCTATCAGATAACTGCCTACTTAGATACCAGGCACTACTCCTTGAGGGATCATTGCTTCAAATACGTATGTGCATGGCCCTCAACCCTGCCACTTTTCTCCCAGAGGATGGGGAACCAATCAAGCATGACTGTCAACAAATTATAGTCCATATTTATGCCACCCAAGATGATCTCTTAGAAGTTCCCTTAGGTAATCTTGACTTTAACCTAATATATTGATGGAGGTTCATTTGTGGAGGATGGGATGCGAAGAACAGGTTATGCCATAGTTAGTGATGTAACCACACTTGAAAGTAAGCCTCTTCCCCCTGGTACCAGCACCCAGTTAGCAGAAGTAGTGGCACTTACCCAAGCCTTAGAACTGGGAAAGGGAAAAAGAATAAATGTGTATAAAGATAGGAAATATGCTTATCTAATCATACATGCCCATGCTGAAATATGGAAAGAAAAGGAGTTCCTAATGTCTTGGGGAAAGCCCGTTAAATACTTTAAGGAAACCATGGAGTTATTGCACATAGTGCAAAAACCTAAAGAGGTGGCAGTCTTACTCTGCCAAAGCCATCAAAAAAGAGAAGGAGAGGAGAGGACAGCAGCATAAATGGCTGGTAGAGGCAGGGAAAGACCAGCAGAGAGAGACAAAGTCAAAGACAGAAGGAGAGAGATGAACAGACAGACAAAGAGGGAGTCAGAAAGAGAGAAAGAGAGAGGCAAAGGAGAAGTTGAAGAGAAAGAAAGAGAGATAGAAGTAATAAAGAAAAAACAGTGTACCTTATTCCTTTAAATGCCAGGGTAAATTTAAAACCTATAATTGATAATTGAAGGTCTTCTCTGTACCCTATAACACTCCAATACCACCTTGTTATCAGTGTAAACAAAGGCGTAGCCAAAAGCACTGAGGCCACTGACAACCCATAGCCTTCCTATCAAAAATCCTTAACCCTGCAGGTTTCCTAACAGGGCACCTAAATCTTAATTAATTACCATACAAAAGTCGGACCAGATCTAAGAGGGACTCCCTTCAGGACAGGACAATAGATGGTTCCTCCCAGGCAATTAAGGGAAAAAGACACAATGGGCATTCACTAAGTGATTGCCTAATAATTGGTCTGCTCAAATGTTTGAGTTCTTTGCACTCAGCCAAATCTCAGGAAGGAGCCATCTATATTAATTCTAAGTTAATATGGACTGAACAAGGTCTTATTAATAGCAAAGAAAAATTGAAATCCCAAACTTACAAGGTTTTCAGCAAAAGTAAAATATGCTAAAAGTTAACAGTGTAAACATATATTATCCTAACTTCGAATCTTGTGGAAATCAGACCCTATCAGTACCCCTCAAAGCTCAAGTCTGGCAGCACAGAACCATACAACTAATACCCCTACTTATAGGGTTAGGAATGGCTACTGCTACAGAAACTGGAATAGCCAATTTATCTACTTCATTATCCTACTACCACACACTCTCAAAGGATTTCTCAGACAGTTTGCAAGAGATAATGAAATCTATCCTTACTCTACAATCCCAAACAGACTCTTTGGCAGCATAGCTCTCCAAAACTGCTGAGGCCTAGACCTCCTCGCTGCTGAGAAAGGAGGACTCTGCACTTTCTTAAGGGAAGAGTGCTGTTTTTACACTAATCAGTCAGGGATAATATGAGATGTTGCCTGGCTTTTACAGGAAAAGGCTTCTGAAATCAGACTGAAATCAGACAACGCCTTTCAAACTCTTATACCAACCTCTGGAATTGGGGAACATGGCTTCTCCCCTTTCTAGGTCCTGTGGCAGCCATCTTGCTGTTACTCACCTTTGGACCCTGTATTTTTAACTGCCTTGTTAAATTTGTTTCCTCTAGAATCAAGGTCATCAAGCTACAGATGGTCTTACAAATGGAACCCCAAATGAGCTCAACTAGCAATTTCTACTGAGGACCCCTGGACTGATCCGCTGGCACTTTCACTGGCCTAGAGTGCTCCCCTCGGAGGACACTACAACTGCAGGGCCCCTTCATCACCCCTATCCAACAGGAAGTAGCTAGAGCAGTCATTGGCCAAATTCCCAACACCTGTTGTCCCTTTTAGGGGGGAATTGAAGGTGACAACATGCTAGCAGCCCTCGCTCACTCTCTGTGCCTCCTCAGTCTCGGCGTCCACTCTGGCCACACTTGAGGAGTCCTTCAGCCTGCCGCTGCACTGTGGGAGCCCCTCTCTGGGCTGGCCAAGGCCAGAACAGGTTCCCTCTGCTTGTGGGGAGGTGTGGAGGGAGAGGCACGGGCAGGAACTGGGGCTGTGCGTAGCACTCACAGGCCAGTGCCAGTTCTGGGTGGGCATGGGCTCAGTGGTCCCCGCACTTGAAGCAGCCGGCCAGCACCACTGGCCCTGGGCAGTGAAGGGCTTAGCACCCAGGCCAGCAGTTGCAGAGGGTGCACCGGGTCCTCCAGCACTGCTGTCCCACCCATGCCGCACTCAAATTCTCACCAGGCCTCAACCACCTCACCATGGGGCAGGGCTTGGGACCTGCAGCCTGCTCTGCCTGAGTCATCCCCACTGGTGGGCTCCCATTTGGCTTGAGCCTCCCTAACAGGTGCTGCCCCCTGCTCTGTAGCACCCAGTCCCATTGACTGCCCAAGAGCTGAGGAGTGTGGCAGCGTGGTGCAGGACTGGCGGGCAGCTTCACCCACAGTCCTGGCATGGGATCCATTAGGCGAAGCCAGCTGGGCTCCTAAGTTGGGTGGGGACTTGGAGAACTTTTATGTCTAGCTAAAGGTTTGTAAATGCACCAAGCAGCACCCAGTGTCTAGCTCAAGGTTTGTAAACACACCAATCAGCGCTCTGTCAAAATGTGCCAATCAGCTCTCTGTAAAGTGGACCAATCAGTAGGATGTGGGTGGGGCCAGATAAGGGAATTAAAGCAGGCCACCCCAGCCAGCAGAGGCAACCCCCTTGGGTCCCCTTCCATGCTGTGGAAGCTTTGTTCTTTCACTCTTCGCAATAAATCTTGCTACTGCTTGCTCTCTGGGTCTGCACAGCCTTTGTGAATGGTAACACTCATGGCGAAGGTCTACACTTTCACTTGTGAAACCAGTGAGACCACGAACCCACCGGAAAGGATGAACAACTCTGGATGGGAGGAATGAACAAGTCCGGACGCACCACCTTTGTGAACTGTAACATTCACCATGAAGGTCTGCAGCTTCACTCTTGGGGCCTGCAAGACCACAAACCCACCGGAAGGAATGAACAACTCCAGATGTGCCACCTTTAAGAGCTGTAACACACACTGTGAAGATCTGCGGCTTTACAAACTGTAACACTCACCATGAAGCTCTGCAGCTTCACTCCTGAGGCCTGCAAGACCACAGACCCACTGGAAGGAATGAACAACTTCAGATGCACCACCTTTAAGAGCTGTAACACTCACTGTGAAGATCTGCAGCTCCTGGAGTCAGCAAGACCACGAACCCACCAGAAGGAATAAACTCTGGACACATCTGAACATCTGAAGGAGCAAACTCTGGACACACAATCTTTAAGAACTGTAATGCTCACCGCGAGGGTCCACGGCTTCATTCTTGAAGTCAGCAAGACCAGGAACCCACCAATTCCAAACACAAAAGCACTATGGAGACCTAGAGTGAGAGTTACTCCCATCAGTTATGTGGTCCAATCTCACCAACAGTAGTTTGTTCTGTTATCCCTAGGAGGTGACCATCTCATGCCTGCATGATTACTTCTAGTAGCAAAAGTCCTGCCCATTTTAATTTTGGATTTCTCTATATTGAAAAAAAATCGCACGTTCTCATAAGTTTTACCCAATAGTATTTCTTCCATCATCTAAAATAACATACAATTAGTCAATATGTGTGTCTTTTAAATACTTAAACCATCTTTCATTCATCTTCTCAAGTAAAATACTTCAAAGAGCCCTTCTTTAACCACTAAAGCCTCTTCCTTTGTTCTATTCCTGATACGATAAAATGTTAAAATTAACAGAACATGTGAGACATAGTCAGAAAAACACCTGTTGCCAAGTGGTTGTATTCACATCCAGATTCTAGGGACAATTGTGGGAATGGTGCCATTTGCAAAGTTAGATGTCCAGCATGGGTCATGCTGATGGGGCAAACTATGGTATTTGTCATTCAAAATAGTGGCTATGCTGTCTCCATGGAGCTCATTCTCTGGAACTGTTCTGTGGTTCTCGTTTCCACCTAGTCCTTTTTATTCCTACCCATTATGTAAGTTTCATTTCCCAACCTCTTCTGCAAATATTTCAATGTATTCATTTGCTGCTTGTATCAACCAGAGATATCTATTTTTGCTTAGCTTTATAAACTCTGATTGCCACTGATATTTCTTTTCAAATAATCACCTGATTATAAAACATTTATTTTGTGAAAGCTATCAGCCATACCAAATACTATAAATATCAATAAGACCTGTGCTTGGTCATACTGTCATATGGCCTTAAAATCAATCATAGGGTTATCACTCTAGGATTCATTGAAATAGGTTGTTTCTAGTTTCATCTTGTATCTTGGAAAATTACATTTTGAGATGTCTTAGCTTACATTCTGTGCACAACAGAAATCAGAACTCAAGCTGGAAACATTGTACTCTTGTCCTGGGATTAGCGTGATGCAGGTAGAAGTGTTAGCAGTCCTAATATGAGTGCCTATGGTTGATGAGCAACAAAGAAGGAAACTAGACCTAGTAACTACTGGGGTTTAAACTAACAATCTAATCACAGAAAGAAAGTTGTGTGAGATTGTATTATCAAATAGAGATCAGAACTGGATATGCAGAAATGATATGTGGTGTAGTAAGTTTCTGAAATAATTTTTGTAATTCCAGGCCACTTGATTTCCTAATCAAAGTTTGCAGTCAAATTTCTCATTTTTGTGAGATGACTCACATCTTCAGCCTCAATGTTTTTCCTTCTCAGCACTTTTATATTTTTCATTTTTTTAATTTTAATAACTGTAGGGATACAAGTGGTGTTTGCTTACATGGATGAATTGTATAGTGATGAAGACTAGCATTTCAGTGCACACATCAATTGAGTAGTGTACATTTTACCCAATAGGTAGTTTTTCATCTTTCACCCCTCTTCACTTGCCTCTCCCTTTCTGAATCTCCAGTGTCCATTATATGACTCTGTTTGTCTTTGAATACCCATAGCTTAGCTCCCATTTATAAGTGAGAACAAGTAGTATATGGTTTTTCATTCCTGAGGTACTTTACTCACAATAATGGCCTCCAGTTCCATCCAAGTTGTTGCAAAAGGCATTATTTCATTCTTATTGAAACTGATTAGTATTCCACTGTACACACACCCACACACCCACACCACGTTTTCTGGGTTCCATATCTTTGCAATTATGAATTGATCTGCAATAAATTTACATGTATAGGTGTCTTTTTGACATAGTGACTTATTTTCCTTTAGGTAGATATCCAGTGGTGGGATTGACAGGTCAAATTAGCCTCAACTTTAGAATGCTGCTGCTATGTTTAAATATCCCAGACCTACTGGGAAAGTTCTGATGTTAACGAACGGCAGCTACATTACACCAAGAATGGTTTTACAGTAGAAATAAATTGAGTGCTCATGAATTAACCTTAATTGTAACTCAAGGATAATTTCTTAACTCTAGTATGTTGAAATGAGCCCACTAGAGCTTAGCTTATCTTATTTGAATTTTCCTTGATTTTCTGAAATTGCATCACATTTTTATTTCCTTCTAGATCACAAAGAAGATATGGCTGTTGTGTCTTTTAAACATCTTTTATATTTGTAACATGCAAAACAAACCTAACCACGTGGGTTGGAACTAAAGAAGTGGAAACATATCAAACTAACTGGCAATAAAAATATTGGATGTTATATTTATACTTTCATATTTTAAATCAACTACAACCTATCTATTAGTGTGTCCAGAATTTATTCCTTCTGGTGGTTCTTGGTCTCGCCGACTTCAAGAATGAAGCCGCAGACCCTTGTGGTGAGTATTACAACTCATAAAGATAGTGCGGACCCAAAGAGTGAGCAGCAGCAAGAATTATTGTGAACAGCCAAAGAACAAAGCATCCACAGCATGGAAGGGGACCCCAGCAAGTTGCTGCTGCTGGCTGCGGTGGCCAGTTTTTCTTCCCCTGTTTGTCCCCACCCGCATCCTGCTGATTGCTCCGTTTTACAGACCACTGATTGGTTCATTTTACAGAGTGCTGATTGGTGTGTTTACAATCCTTTAGCTAGACACAGAGTGCTGATTCATGTGTTTTTCCAGAGTGCTGATTAAGGCATTTACAATCCTTTAGCTAGACACAGGGTGCTGATTCGTGCGTTTACAATCCTTCAGCTACACAGAAAAGTTCTGCAAGTCCCTGCTCGACCCAGGAAGTCCAGTTGACTTCACCTCTCAATAGGTTGAATTTGGCCCACTAATCACTCTTAATTTTACATTCTCTAGATAACCTAGTATGTGGAAAGCAAGCAGGCTTTGAAAACAGTCTGAACTATCTCAGCTACTTTCTGAAACTTAGAGAAAGTAACTGGAGCTCTCTGAACTTCAGGTTCAAATTAACAGAACGTGTGAGACATGATCAGACAAACACCTGTTCCCAAGTGGAGCTCTCTGAACTTCAGGTTCTCATCTCTTTATCGAAATTATTTATGCCACTTCTTACTGGATTTTAAGATAATGGATGACATATGAAAGAATCAAACATAACACAGAAACTGGAACAGAGCGGGTAGATACAAAAAAAAAAAAAAAAAAAAAAAAAAACAAACAAACAAAAAAATTATTTTCCCTTTCTATCACCATTTCCTTGCCTTTCCTACCTTGTTTTTGAGAATTTCTGCATTTCATTCCCTGCTTGCTCTTTTCAAGGGAACTTCCTAGCTGTGGCTCACACTTATTACAGAGTAGTTTGAAAACTTACATGATAATTTGTATAGGCTTTTTCTGTGAAATAACATTACTAAAAAGCACACGAATATATGTAAGCAAGCCCCTGCAACTAAAAACTAATACATACAAGATTTTCTTATAGTCACATTTCTGACATTTACATTAATATTATTTAGCTTTTTAAAAATTTATTCTGTTTCCCATTAGGAAACAGTAGTAGATACCAAATGTTTAAAATGAAAACTTTTCCTTTTATTGAGCAGGGAAACTTAAAACTGAGACATTTCATTAATATTTGTTTTCATTTTTTGTGTATTGGTGAATTGGGAAAACTTGACATTATTTGACTTTTGTGTAGGTATACTACTCAATATTCCATTTTGCAGAAACTAAGATACAATGATGTCATTCTATAACACCTTGATTTGTCACAGTCCTCCTGCATGGACATATTTTCCAGTATCTGAACCATAGCTATAGATTCCAGACTCTACTTTTCAAATTTCATTCTATTTAATGCATACTATATTTGCTAAATATTACGATCACTGTCTGTCATGCTATTTTTTTTTTCTCAGTGATGTTTAGCTTTTAATTCTTAAGTAGAAAAACCCCAAAAATATATAGCCTGAGCTGACATCTTTGGAGTAATGCCAAAGGCAATACTTTCAAGATTGGTCTGCAGTCTTTCTATGTTGTTTTATTATTTTATTGCTAAGCAGGCCTTCATCTCAAGGAGATGGTATCAACTTACCCTTTTTGTGACACTCAAAGCATCTCAATGCTACTTCAAAGGGGTCTCTTGAATCCCACTATTTGTTTTCCACCCATAATGCTAGCCTAGTTCAAGCTTTATTAACTTTCATATTAACTAGTACAATTTCTTCCTATCTCATCTATTTTCCTCATCTCTAAATTCCTACTTCTTTCTTCAGTGAGTAGAGAAAATAGATAAGTAATCAGAGATTTGTTCATGTCAGACCTTGTATGATTTCCCACACATTAGTCTTTAAGCAATTGTGCATGGTAAAGAGGCTGTTTATTAATATAATAAACCAAAGGCAAGAATCACAAGTTACAGTTACAACTGCTTCAGTATAAAATAAGAGATGTTAAGAAAAAAAATTAGAAGATTTAGAGATTGATTAAATAGAGATATGGGAAAAGATTAAAGGGTGGGGAAGGAGTTTGAAGCCCCTCTAGCTTCTTGCTTGGCTGCTGGAATAAATTGTGATGCTGCTCTTTAAAATATGAGATTCAACAGAATAATCAAATTTGGACTCAAAATATCTTATTCATTTTGAACTAAGTTGAGTATTAGTTTTCTATGGGAAGATATGCTACAGCATCTAAAATATTTAACGTATGGATCTGGAGCTCAGGGATTTAGTTTATGGTATAGATGTATTTTTCAGAATTATTAATTAAAAGTGGTAGTTAAAAACATGTAAAAAATCTGAGTGCTCACCAAGAGCACATTGAGTTAACAGAAAAGAGAACAAATGGAACCATAGGAAACATGAGCAACTGTGATTAGGACAGAGACTAAGGAACTAACAAAATTCAGAATGAGAAGAAGGAATTAAGAGTACCAATGAGAAGAACAAAGACAGGGTGATGTCTCAGAAGGCAAGGACAAAAGATGTTCATGAAGGAAGCAGTCAACAATGAAAAAAAAAATAAGATAAGGAATAAAAACATTCATTGAAAATGGCAATAGAAAAGTCATTAAAGATATTCAGAACAATTTAACTGGGGTTGTGGGTGTGGTATCCAGTAGGTTAAAGAGTAAATAAATAGAAAGTAAAGAAATAGTTGGGGTTTTTAAAATATTTTATTTTTGGGGATCCTTTTCACGAATTGAAGTGAGTGAAATATAAAAGAGAGAATTATTGCTCTTCATTTTGTTTTAAATGGACAGGTTTGATGATATTATGACATGAACCAAGAGCCAGTTATAACCTAAAAATTAAAAATATGCAGAAAATAGAAAATAATTAATTAAATATTATCTTAGACAAGATAATATCAACTAGAAAGTTGAACTTTGATTAAAAAAAGTCTCTTCTAATAATGGAAGAAAGAAAGTCAATATACATATAATATACATATTTGTAAGTTTGGGAATGGACAGCTGAAACTGTCTTACAAGATTATCTATATCTTCTCTCTGAATTAGGGAAAAATCTACTACTAAGAAAGATGAAAGTGGATTAAAAGAGTAGATTAATCTCAAATTAGATAGAAAAAAAAAGAAAGGTTTAATGCAGGACTTCTCATGACTTCATGGACATTCGAAGATCGTTCACAATTTTTACTCATCTTGTGCCCTTGTGTAAATCATACTCATGTTTTCTTATCCAAAAATTAGCTTGCATGGAGGCCTTGTCTAAAACCCCCAAGGAAGTTGCATTTTTTTTTGTACGTCCTCAATACCTTGTGATATCACTAAACTATTTAATTGTAATGTTCTGCTTATTTTGTTTATAAAATAGTCATTATTTGTTGAGGATCTATGAAATGTCAAGAATTATTTGAAATGCATATATCTGAAAACATATAATGAAGTGCCTACTGATATAATTATTTCACAAACATGAAAACTCAGCAAAACAAGTTAAGTAATGTGGCAATCATGAGTGATTAAACAAATAAACCTCCAGTATCCCTGACTTTAGTTATTTTGATATTCTGTTCTCCTCCCCTCATAAGCTGTAAATTATTTAATAGTAGGAGTGGAATAATATTCATTTTATATGTTCCATGCCTCCATCAGTCGCTGGTTTACTGCTGGTGCTCAGTAATAAATGTTAGTTGAAAGAAAAATGAATAGATATCAATTATTGTTTGCCTTTTTTTCTTTTATCTCAAGTACATGAGTGATTTTTTTAAAAGCCATATTTTAATTATGGAAAAGCAGCCTTTTCTTCCAATAGTAGCTGATTATTTTAAATGAAAACCAAAAATATAAATATTAATAAATCATGTTCCTTAAACTTCTTTATCTATGAAGTACTTTGTATTGATGCATAATATTTGTACATTTCAGTGGGGCACATGTGATATTTTGTTACATGCATAAAATAGATAATAATCGAGTTAGAGTTTTTAGGTTATCACCTTGAATATTTACTATTTTTCTTTGTTGGAAACATTTCATCCTTTTTTCTAACTATGGTTTGTCATGTTTACTCCTTTAACTTACTTTGCCATTTCCATCTTAGGCAATATTAATATTTCCTGAAGTACTATCAATTCCATCAACATTTCTAATAGAAAAGTGAGAGCTGCTAGACAACTTCCAGTTCCCCCTTTGCTTATGAATTTTCATATGCTTAAAATATGACCAATATGGACACCTACTCTGTACCCACAAATTTAAAAAAGAAAATAATGCTAGTAATTTGTAAGGCCAATTGGCTATGATTGTTTCATTTATGTTATGTACTAATAGTTACATGTATTATATATATATAGTCCATATCTACATCTGTTTTGCATAACAACTTTTTTCAAACATTCTCTATCCAGTGACACATAAGCATTTTATAGACCTCTTAACACATTATAGTGCTATGTATAATTTTCCTTTAAAATGAAATATACTTAGATCTACAAACTCTTCAGAATTATCACATATCAAATATTGCTTAAGAAATTGCCAAAAAGAATGACATAAAGTTTGAAAAAATAGTTACCAAAATCTCAAAAGCCTAAATGAAGGAATTTTACATAAAATATTCTGTACTAATATGTCTGATGGGTGTTAAACTGATCTAGCTTTTAAAAGTGTCTGAAACAAGAGAAATAAGTGAGGTGAAGTATAAAAATCTAGACAATTACACTGTATTTAGATATGCAATTAAGAGTTGACATCCAGCCAGCGCGGTGGCTCACGTCTGTAATCCCAGCACTTTGGGAGGCCAAGGCGGGCGGATCACGAGGTCAGGAGATTGAGACCATCCTGGTGAAACCCCATCTCTACTAAAAATACAAAAAAATTAGCTGGGTGTGGTGGCGGGCACCTGTAGTCCCAGCTACTCAGGAGGCTAAGGCAGGAGAATGGTGTGGACCCGGGAGGTGGATCTTACAGTGAGTTGAGGTCGTGCCACTGTACTCCAGCCTGGGCGACAGAGCAAGACTCTGTCTCAAATGTTCATATAATAAAAAAAAAAAAAAAAAAAAAAATTACAAAAATATATACTTTCACAGCAAATTTATATTGATATTTTTATCTTTTAATAAGATATTGAAACTAACATTACTTACAATAATGGTCAAAAAATTATTTTCAGATATTATCTACCTGTTAAGGACCATAATTATTATTAAAATAATACAAATTAGAAGTATACATATAAAAATATTTGCATCAGTTTTGGCATAATACAAAGAACAATAGTTTCTTTTGTTATCCAGGTTTTACCCTCTGACTTCCTCTTGTTATCAAGGTTTTACCCTCTGTTCATACACAAGTTTTTGAGTTTGTTTATAGCACCTGTAAATACATATGAAAAGACATTCTGCTTCCTTTTAACTAAAACTTAAATCCAAATCCAAAACATATTCCAAGTTTTTTGAGGTTGGACACTAAAATGCATACAATAATATATACTTCAAACATACTTACCTATAAAGTTTTCTAAACTATTGTATTTTATCGTTTTAATGGTAGTTGTTAACTGCCATCTCCACCTGTTTTCAAGCTTAAAATATTTCAGATAGCTTGAGGTATGCATGCTTACCTAAATGGCATTTTTTAAAAACAAGATTCTCTATCCTCTTGGTGTTTTGCAGGTTTCTAAGTCTTCATTTTAAGTGACAGGAAAATAGTGTTAATTTATTTTTAAAAATTGACAATATTTTAAAGGCACTGTACCTGTAAGCCAAACTACATTAGAGCTTTTTATGAACAAAGTATATTAAGACGTAGAGTGAAATTTACCTAAGGTGAAAATATAACGGTCCTGATCTCATTTATGTTTTTAGTATCTAGTGTTGAAATACTTACATCTATGGTTGCCTGAAATTACTCTGGTTGACAATTACCACGTCTGCTTTTGAGAGTATAAAAAGATCAAATCAGTAACAGAATGAACTTCTTATTCTAAAACGTCCTAGTAATAGCTGAAGTGCTGTGATAGATTTTGCTACTCTAAATAATAGTTGCAATTTCAACTCAAGTACATATGATAAGTTTTGTAAGAGTTGGATTATGTTTCATTTTCTATATAAAAAGTACAGCTACCATGTTGTCTTCAATTTATACAAGGTGAAAAATTGCCCTTTGGTATTATTTAATAAAGTGGCTGTTCCATATTTTGATGATCTTTCCATGCCAGTAATATTTCCACACTTTCCTATAATTGCATCTCATAGATAATTTTATTAACCCTTGCCCTTTTCACAGATTATTTTTACAATCATATAATGCTACCAATTATATTTTCTGTTTACACATTTCCATATTGAAATTTCAATGGTGCTGAAATTTATAGGGAATTTTAGGGACAATGGTATAGATATTTTAAAATCATAATAGATATTGTGGTTTTGCTCTCCAAAAATCTACACAAATTTACACTTCCACTAAAAGTTAATGAAAGTGCGTATTTTTTCAGTCTCTTGCAGAGTATATTAGTAATTTATCAATACCTATGAGATATATACAAGTACCTTGCTATTGTTTCAAACTACATGTCTTTATTATCTGGGCAGAACATTCTATACATGTATTGGACTTTGCTTTGCCTTTTTCTGATAACATTCCATTTGTCCATGATTTCTATTCACTTATTTGCCTTAAAAGAAATTTTTCAGAAGCTAGTTTTTTTTTTTTTTTTTTTTTTTTTTAAGACAGGTTCTCAATCACTTGCCCAGACTGGAGTGTAGTGGCGCAATCTTCACTATTGCAAACTCCACGTCCTGGGCTCAAGTGATTCTCCTGCCTCAGCCTCCTGAGTCGCTGGGACTACAGATGCTTATCCAATTATTATTTTTTTTTATTTTTAGTTGAGACAGATTTTCTCCAGGTTCCCCAGGCAGGCTGGTCTCCAACTCCTGGGCTCAAGTGATTCACGGACTTCGGACTCCCAAAGTGTTGGAATTACAGGCATGAGCCAGCACACCCGGCCATTTTGTTTCTATTCTTACTGGTGAATTTCAAAGGAAGGAAAATAAATAATAATACCTTCACATTGCGTTCTTTAAATAGAACTTTCAATAATGATCTTCGCATCTGATTGTTTTTGCTTTCTAAATGTTAAAGATATGCTATTTTCTTAGATTACCTAAATTATAAAGACCTTATTGTTTCACCATGGTGAAATGTAGCTTTTAAAAGACCTGGAATATAATTTTAGAATAGAATAGTATAATTCTTAATAATAGTTGTTTCATCATTTAATATTCACTCTCTCCCTTTAGAATTCTACTTAGGTATAAAGTAGAATTATTTTCTTCTTTCATTAATGTTTGCCTAATTTATCTTTTTCTGTATCTTTGTTTGCAACCATTATGTGCCATTTGGACTGAAGTTTATCCCTTTTAAAGAGCCCATATTTGGGTTTGTTTTGTTTTATTGTAATGGAATTAGTTGTTTTAAATTTGATATAATTCTTGTTCTTTTAAGAAGCAAATTTAATCCATTAATATTAATTTAATAATTTATACGTTAGAATTATTCATGACATTTTCTGTTTCACATGACTATGCTCTTCTACGAATTGAGATTTATTTATATTTAATAGAATTTCTTCTGAATAAAGGTAAACTCCCTTTAAAATTTAAAAAAAGCACATGAGAAATTAAAACAGTCATAAAATATCTGCATTGAACTTTTTACTGATTAATCTTATAAATATTAATAAGTTTCTCATACCTTGATGATTTAACACATTCTGAGTCTCATCTTCCCCAGATAGAATTTAGAATAATTATTCTGTAGATTATTTTAAGGTGTAAGCATGTGATTAAAGGTCTGTCATCAGATAAACTATCAGGAGGTTATATTTTAGAGAAAAACTATGTGAGAAAATATGCCTTGCAGAAGCTTATGTTTTGCTGTTGCTCATAGTGACAGGTTCTATCCTACTTTCAGTGTAGCAGAAATAGTTTCTTGTGTTTCATGCATTTATTGTATAGGTAATGAGGTAGTATTAGTGGTGTTCTCATCAAGCCAGTTTAAAGCACATATCTAGGTATAGTTCAAGAAATGTATTTGGAAGTCTGTTCCTTTTAGCTGTCTCAACAATCCTTTGAGCTAACTAACATCACTTCATAAAAGATTTTTTTCTGTAAATTGTACAGAATGGTAGCAACTTCAATGCAAGTAGCAACTCCAACCTATACAGTACATTTTATTTTTATTTTTTATAAAGAAAGAACCGCAACATGACTCAGTGCTGACATCAAAGTATTTTATCCCACTGATTCAATAGAATCACTGTTAGAAACTATGTAACAGCACTAGTCTTATAAAACAAGCTGTTCAACATAAAAATTCAACATAAACATGAGTTTTGTTGATAGTTAATCATTCTCCCTAAATTCAAAACACAGGATAGGTCTCTTAGACCTCGTATTACTTTTCATCTTAAATACTAGACAACTAAATTACGTTATCTTGAGGATAAAAAAACTGACACCATATACAAGGAGAGTATTAAGTAGCTTCATTTTAACATGCTTGACTCTACTATGCTAGCCACTTCCTTCAGATAGATGATAAGATGGAATAATTTGAGCAAATTGCCAAATTAATTATTGTAACTACACTCTAAAGAGAACAAGAGATGAGCTCAATTGTGTATATTTCAAGACATTTTATTGATTATGGTGCTGCTGAATGAAGTTTCTGTATGTTAAGAGACAGGACATTTATGTTTCTACATTTATTGCAGCAGGAGTCATTAGTGAAAGAGTGAGAAATACCAACAGCCTAATTCTCTACTCTCATAAACTTCAGTGATTCCCCTTTTCCATCCAGCAGAAGGAACTTGGGTACTGCTCTAGTGTGAGAAAAATGGGTTGAAGTATGGTCTAGGTCAGGTTTATGATATATTTTCCAGCTATTTAATTCCTTGTATCTTGGTTAATCAATGTGATCCTTACCAATTTGGAGAAACAATGTCTGAAATTCTACTTTTTCTTTGAATATAAATATTTTAAACTGAATCGTATCACATATATCAGAGCTCTTTAGTCTAATAATTTAATATTGGGATTTGGGGTCAAAGTCCATGCTTATAGTGAAATAGTAAATTACCCTGTTTTGTTGACCATTCTCCTATGTATATTTCACTTGGGACTGTCACTGGAAATGGTTGCTCAGAATGAGAAGAATTGAATTTTTCCTGAGCTGCCTGACTAAGAACTATGTAAACTATTATATTATCAACAAAAATCCCTTCAACAATAATCTTTAGAATCATAGTAATGGTTTAAATATTCATTAGTTTGTACTGTTTACATTATGTCATTATGACTGTGCAAATTTTGAACCCTAGTTCAAGGAAATATTACATTTTTGTTTCACTCCTAGACATCTGTGAATGTTGAAATTAACTAAATAATTTTTTTTGTTTTATTCTTACATCACCATTTTTGATTTAGCTAGGCCTTTCATATTACTTCAATTTTAAAAAATTATGCCAGGGGTGGTGGATCATGCCTGTATTCCCAGCACTTTGGGAGGCAGAGACGGGCAGATCACTTGAGGTCAGGAGTTCGAGATCAGCCTGGCCAACATAGCAAAATCCCGTCTCTTCTAAAAATATAAAAATTAGCCGGGTGTGGTGTTGCATGCCTGTAATCCCAGCTACTTAGGAAGCTGAGGCAGGAGAATCGCTTGAACCCAGGAGTGGGAGGTTGCAGTGAGCCAAGATCGTGCCACTGCACTCCAGTCTGGGTGACAGAGTAAGACTATGCCTCAAAAAAAAAAAAAAAAAGTTGCTAAAAGTTTTATATTCCTTTTGCCAACTTCATTTATAGGTTATCATTTTATTTTAAATTTACATAGGATAAATTTATCTGTACACCAATAATAATATAATTAATTCATTTGGTGGACAATGATGTGAATTTTGACATAAGGTGATGTAATAATCATTGCAATCACAATAGACAACAGTTGGATTATCAGCCAAAATTCCATTCTTATGCTTATTTGTAGTCAATCCCATTTCAAATCCCAAATCTCTGTCAAATGCTGACATATCCTACATTCTTATAGACTTGCATTTTCAAACATTTCATATCAATGGAATGTATAGTATGTAACCTCTTGAGTCTGGGTCATTTCATTTAAAATAATGCATTTGAGATTCATCCGTGTTACTGAGTATGTACATAATTTGTTCCTTTTTCTTGGTGAATAGTTTTCCATTGTGTGCATCTATTGCATTATATTTATAAACTGTTTATTAATTTATCAGGTAACAGACATTTACTTTATAAGCAGATGTGGCCTGGATCAGCAGAAGAATAAAGCCGTTATAGACCTTCACTTAGAGTTTTTGAATGTAAGCATTTAAAATGCAACTGCATTTGGACTTAGGGCCTTTAAAAATGTAATTTAGGTCAAATAAAGTCATAAGGATGAAGCTATAAGCCATTATAATTGGTATCCTTCAAAGAAGAGGAAGAAACATTAGGGAGGTACATGCACAGAGAAAAGGTCATGTGAGGACACAGTGAAAATGCAGCCATCTGCAGCCAAAGAGAGAGGCTTCTGGAGAAATCATCCTTACCGGCACCTTAATCTTAGACTTTCAACCTCTAGATTGGGAAAAAAATAAGTTTCTGTTGTTTAAGCCACCCGCCCAGCCTGCAGTATTCTGTAATGACAAGCCTAGCTGACTAAACAAACACTTGGTCTATTTCTAGTTCCTTTTATTTTGTGTCTACCTTTTTGCTAAAACCACACTGTCTTAATTACTGTAACTAGGTCATTAAGTCTTGAATTCAGGTATTGCAGGTCCTTCAACTTTTTCAAAAAAATTGTTTTGGCTATTCTATTTATATTAATGTTTCATCAAAATTTTAGTTTCATATTTTCATATCTAAGCAAATTTTATTGAGATTTTTGTTACAATTGTATTAAATCTATTGATCAATTTGGGGAGAATTCACATTACTCTAAGTTTGAGATTTCAAATTCAATAGTATGGAATTTCTCTTTATTAATGTAGGTCTTCTCAAATTTCTTCTAGAGTTGTTTTGTCATTTGTAGCATCTTCTAGCATCATATCTATAATATCTTGCTATGTTTATATCTACACTTTTTGCTGCAATTATTAATGGCACTTTTAAATTTTGTAGTTTTTAATTGCTAATTGCAATTAATTTTTATATATTGACCTGGTATTCTGTGAGTTGGCAAAGCTCAAACTCACTTATTGGTTCTGCAAGTATTTTGTCTTTGTTTTAAGATTCCATATCATTTTACACTTTGACAATCATGTTACCTGCAGGTAGAGACAGTTTTATTTTTATTTTTTCCACTTTACCAGTCTTCACTTTCTTTTACTTGCCTTATTGCACTGGCTATGAGTTGCAATTTACTTTAAATAGGAGTGATGTGGTAGGAGAACATATCACTACCTTATTTCTGTTCGTAGGCAGAAATACTCAGTCTTTCACCATGGGATATGATATTAATTGTGGATTTTTCATATATTCTTTTATCAGGTTAATCAAGTTCTCTTTCATTTTTACATTTCTGAAAGTTCTATTTTTTAAATTATGAATGTATGTTTAATTTTGTTGAATACCTTTTCCACTTCTATTGAGATGATGATAATGATTTTTCTTAGTTTGACTGGTAATATAGTGAATTACATTTATTGTTTTCTTAGTTTGTTAATATAAAGAATTACACTGATATATTTCCAAAATCATTTTGAAAAAATCTTGTATCCCAAGAACAAACTCTGCTTGCTCTTTTTGATATTTTGCTGGATTTAATCTGCTAATATTTTGGGGGAATTTTGTGTGCATATTCCTGATAAATATTTGCCTGTGTTTTTTTCTTTTAATATGATTTTGGCATTATGAAAATGAAATGAATTGTGAAGTCTTTATTCTCCCTTAATTTTCCTGAAGAGATTGTATAGAGTCAGTATTATTTCTTTATTAAATAATTGGGTGACTGTGCCTGTGAGTTTTATTTGTTGAAAAGTTTCTAATGATGAATTAAATTTCTTTATCATATATTGTACATTAAATTACTCAGGATATCTATTTCTCCCTGAATAATTTGTGGTGATTTATGTCTTTCAAAGATTTGATCTATTTCATCCAAATTTTCAAATTTGCAGCCATAAAGTTGTAGAATTCCCTTTAAGTATTTGTATGGTCTGTAGTAATGCCTCGTGTTTCATTACTGATATTGATAATTTATATCTTCTCTCTTTTTTTCTCAGTCCAGCTAGAAGATGTATTGAGCTACACAAGTATTTTTTTGTTTGTTTCACTAACTTTAGTTATTCTGATTTAAATTTTAAAAATTCTACTCTTATTTATTATTTTCTTTTTTTTGATTTGTTTTTAGCCTTTTCTGAATGTTATGGTTTCTTAAGGTGGAAACTTAAATGATCAATTTAAGATCATTATTTTCTGATACAACTATTTATTACTATGAATGGATATATTTATGTTAACATATCAATTCTAGAATTAACATCCAGATTAGAACAAAAACTTGAAAGGCCATATATTGTTTCTAGCATTGAATGCCCTCCTTGTTAATGATGTGCTGTATGTAACACAGGAACAAAAAACCAAATACCGCATGTTTTCACTTATAAGTGGGAGCTAAATGATGAGAACAAATGGACACATGGGGGAGAACAACACACGATAGGGACTTTTGGATGGTGGCTGGTAGGAGGAAGGAGAGGGTCAGGAAAAGTAACTAATGGGTACTAGGCTTAACACTTGGGTGATGAAAAAATCTGTACAGCAAACTTTCCCCAGGACACAAATTTATCTCTGTAACAAACCTGCACTTGTACATCTAAATAGAACAAAAGTTTTAAAAAATTATGGAGTACTTACTATGTAATAGACCAAATATACAAATAGGAATTATTTGATGTACATGATTAGATAGCTAAGTATAAAGTAGCATTCTTTTCCAGAAGTGACGCACAATTTTTCCTTAAGATGCAAAAAGTAAATGATTTCTTGGCAAAGCACAGTGGTGCTGAAATCTGACCACCAATCAAAGTTACCTAGATGGAGAGTTAAAACATCAATTTCTGGGTACTACCTTCCCATTGTAGTAATAGGTTGACATTTTTTCTGTTTATCTTTTTGTTCCAAACTTTAGATTGCTTTCCTAGACTACTGACTCTATGAGAGCAAAGACTATATCCATATTGTTAAATGGCCTAACAGCAACACCTGACACTTGGCATACTGCGACTTTGTCAGGAATCGTTTGTTGATTAAACAAAACACTATACTCTAAATGATTAAACAACATCAAAATTTTAAAATCCACAAAGAAATTTTGGAATATGTCCTTTAGGAAAATGCATTTAGAAAGTCAACTTTACCATATTGCATTATTTTAGCTTCAGGAAATCCAAGATATGTCCATCAAGTGTCTGTTATGTGTGCAAGCATCACTCCACTAGTCATTGTGGTGGTTATAAAGTGGCTAAAAATAAAGCGCCAATGTTTTCTGTGTATTTAATTCATGCCTGGACTAGCTATCAGAATTTTACACCTAGTATATAAATTATTTTTCCTAACACCTCCTTGGGTTAATATATTATTTTGCCTATTTAGACATGTGAAAATTAAGACTCAAAAGGTTAAGCAACTTGTCTAATCCAAGATACTAAAAATGGAGCTAGATTTAACAAGCTCTTAAGGTCTAGGTAAGGTTGCACAAATTACAAATAGGAAAAATGTCTTAACAGACTATATTTTAAAGACCTATAATAACTATAAATTCCACAGCAGTAGACCCAAGATCAGAAGGGCTGGGGTAATAAGATAGATGTCTCAAAGATGATAGGATCTAATCCAGGCCTGGAAACACAAGGAGATTTAGTAGATTGTGGGAAAAGATTATAATTTTTTAGCATGAAGATACATGGGCAAAATGATGGAAGTGGCAATGATCGTAGAGGGCTTTTGCAACTGATACGGACTGTACTGGAAAGGCATATTTCATGCACTGTCAGAGAGTAGGCATTTATTTTGATTAATTAACCAGCATTCATCTTCTCATCTATAGGCAAAGTCATTTTAATTTTTATTCATGTGTTCAGACTTTTTCTTTCAGTTAAAATATTTCAGAATTTGATTTTACTAGAGAAGTTACTACTCTTGATTACACTACCAGAGAATGTTATTTAAGCCTAAATCAATATTGTCTGTGTTCCCTTATTAAGTGATGGGCATCTGACCTCTTTTTGTCCTTCATACATACCTTAAACAGTTAATTATGTAAACATGTAAATAAGTCCAGCAACCACCATGGGACTATGAACAGAGACTCCTGTCAAGAAGGGAACCAACGCTGAAGAAAATGAACTGAGGAACGAACGGCAAGAAATTAGGTCCCAAACACCTTAAGACACTGTCATTTCTTTGTCTTTTAATCCAATTTTATTATCGTTTTCCATTACAACTGAAAGCATTCTAATGAGTATAGGCTATTATTTGGAAAGAAGGTAATTGAAAAGCATAAATTAAAAATGAACACATTTTAGGTCAAATTGTGGCTTCATCATTTTCTACATGAATGACATTTCCAAGATATTTAATTTCTCCACCAATCTTAGTTGACTTACAGAATACAAATAACCTAACAAAGCATTTAACACAGCAGAATTGACAGGGTAGGATTAGATGGGTATAAGACGGAATGTGTACCTGAGGAATTCAAATTTAATAAGGTTGTTAGAATGACCTTAAAAGGATTGGCTCAATGAAATGGCATGACTGGAGGGGTTAGTACATTTGTTTGATCATTATTTTATGAAAGAACTTCAGAAAAACAAGCTAAAAGTCCTCATGATAATGTGAACATTAGAGTGTTTGTTAGAATATTGAACAAAGGAATAAAAATGGGAAGACCATTTTAGTCATATTACAAAGGCCAGAAAAATAATTGATTCTCTAATTCAACAGAAAAAAAATATACTGGTTTAGTTCTACTTAATGCTGAGATTTTTAAATAACTACTCTATAAAAAAAAAATAAAAGTTCAATTCATGGTTCCACAACAAAGTTAATATTTGAGTTAGATTTGCTTTGGAGTTTTGTAAATTTGTGCTTTTCCATCTGGATTGCAGTTCACAGTTCAGTTAAAAACTCTACTAAAACATATAATGCTTTGCTGCACATCCAAGACTTACAGAATAGAATAATATATTAAAGTAAATTATTAAATTTTTATTTGGTAGAACTGTGCAATGGAAATGTAGAGTTTAGGTCAGGTTGAAAGTAAAATCAGACAGCATGAATTTGAAAGAAGCAATAACCTTAAAAATAGTCATGGCCAGGCACAGTGGCTCACGCCTGTAATCCCAGCACTTTGGGAGGCTGAGGACAGTGGATCATGAGCTGAAGAGATCGAGACAATCCCAGCCAACATGATGAAACCCTGTCTCTACTAAAAATACAAAAATTAGCTGAGCATGGTGGCATGTGCCTGTAGTCCCAGCTATCTGGGAGGCTGAGGCAGGAGAATTGCTTGAACCCGGGAGGCGGAGGTTGCAGTGAGCCAAGATAGCACCTCTGCACTCCAGCTTGGAGACAGAGAAAGACTCCACCTCAAAAAAAAAAAAAAAGTTAGTCATAGGTTTTGTCATGTTCGTGTAAATAGTGACACCTAAAAGTGTTTTTTTTCTCTAACCAATAACTATGTTTACAAAGATAAAGAAAATTGAACAACTGAAAATTATTTATATCTGTTATAAAATAGAACCACTAGTTTCTGGGAAACAATAAGTTGAGGGAATGACTAAATTGCCTAGAAAAATAATTTTATTTATCATATTGAGTTGGTTGTGTTTAGTAGGTTCTTGTTCAAGTTTTCATACTTTTAGAAATAACTCAAACATTGAGCTAGAATGTGTTTGGAACATTGAATGGATTCCTATTTCTAAGAAATACCGATTTCATCCCTTAATATTCCCACCATGATTGTGAACTGCTGGGTTCCCATGCTGTTTTACTCCTCCTATGAATAAGTGGAAACAAAGATAATATCCTGAGTTGATTTATAGGTATTTTTCTTTAGCAACAACTAATAAAACACAGGTTGTAAAGCATTTGGAAGTTATAAAATTTAGGGGTAATGCATAATTATTTGTGCTGAAGATACCATTCTGCAAAAAGCAACTTGAATATTCCAGGTGTTCATAACTGAAAAAGGCTAATGACACCATAGCAGCTATAATTCATAAACAATAAAGATCTCAGTTCTGCAATCCAGAGAAGAATGCAGTAAGCATTATAGGACATTATTCATTTTTAATATATACAAAAAGTAAATAGCCTGGGCCTCAAGGCGAGGAATGTTGTGGCACTATTAAATGGATTGCAAATTAGTTATTTAGTTTATGCTATCAGAAGTAAGCTATGACTTATCCTGAAACATTTTTTAATTTTTACCAAGATCTGTGAGAGCCAAATACCCACACCGAAAAGGAACAAGATGATTGTCAATTCCAATGTGTTTTATTGGCTCTATTCCTTTTGTTTTCGGCTTTTTGTTTGCTTCACTGACACAACCCCCTTAATGCCTTGTACTGACCCAGTTCCTGGGCAGTTCTGCTTAAGCCAAGAAATATAGCCATACTTCAATCAGAGGGCTTATAAAACCAAATAAGGTTCTCACTTTACAGTCTATGTTATTGCTTTATGTATTGTCTCTCACAGTTCTTCCCTTGATAGAGTTCACTTCAGAAAATTTATCTCCATTGATCATTTATTCCATGTTAAACAGAATATATGTCTTATAATCATTATAACTTTAAATATAAAAAAGTTTGAGGCTGGGTGCATTAGCTCATGCCTGTAATCCCAGCAGTTTGGGAGGCCAAGGTGGGTGGATCATATCAGTAGATCGAGACCATCCTGGCTAACATGGTGAAAACCCGTCTCTACTAAAAATACAAAAAAAAATTTAGCCAGGCATGGTGGTGGGCACCTGTAGTCCCAGCTACTTGGGAGGCTGAGGCAGGAGAATGGTGTGAACCCGGGTAGCAGAGATTGCAGAGAGCCGAGATTGCACCACTGTACTCCAGCCTGGGCGAGAGAGCGAGACTCTATTTCAAAAAAACAAACAAAAAAAAACCGATTTAATCATATGCCTCAGTTTGTGGTACCTAATTATCATTGGTCACTGCAAGACTCTTTGTAAGATTATTTCATTAATTCTTTTGTTTGCCCACAATCTCATTTCTCAAAGTCTTTCTCAGCTCTTAGGGGAGAAATGCTTGCTCCTGCACAATACTACTAGGAAGGAGTACATGAAATGCTGGAGTCTCTCTGGGTCATCTCTTTGTACTCATATGTCTTATAATAACAGTAAATGAAAAACTACAACTCAAACAGACATGACCCAATATAATAGACTTTTCAGGAATGAAGTTTGAGTCATCATACCAGCCTTAAGAAACCATAGTCATCTGAGGCACTTTCTGATGCCAAAGAAAATATGAAATGGATTGTGGAAAATATAATTTATCAATACCAGCTATGATTACATTATAATATGCTGGAAGGAGGACTAGCAGTTATAGGTTTCTTTTTTATTTGTGTGTGTGTGTGTGTGTGTGTGTGAGTTTATACATATGTGTATGAATTTACATGTGTGTGTATATATGTAAAGCATTCGTATATGTGTATATGACAATTGTTATTCTTTTTTTTCACTCTAATTCTTCTCTTGTTAAACAAAAGATGTGCTAAAACTCGTTAACCTTGTATTTCAGTATTTCAGTTAGAGGATATCAAAGTTAACAACTATTAAAGAGGAAGTGTGACTTAGACTAATGAACATCACCTCAAGTTATATAAAGTAAGATTTGTGTCTTCTGTTTAGGGGAGTAGGATAATATTTGGGAGGAGGGATTTTTACATAACACAGTTTTATCTTGTTAGATGGAAACTTAATATTGCTGTTATGTTTATTTGGAAGTTAAATATGGTCAAAATGATGTGTATGGATACCAAGTAGATAAAGTGTAGACTGTGGTGGACTGTTCTAGATTGACTTACCACACTGAAAATTATTTTTTCAAGAATTCCTTTTCCTGCATGGATTTTTTTTTTCAACATTTCCTAAATTTTCTTTTATGTTGTACCATACAAATTATTTGAGGCATACATTCTTTTATTATTATTATTATTATTATTATTATTATTAT
>NW_016806163.1:682379-684031 GCF_001698545.2 Rhinopithecus bieti
TGTGGCACATATACACCATGGAATACTATGCAGCCATAAAAAAGGATGAGTTTGAGTCCTTTGTAGGGACATGGATGCAGCTGGAAACCATCATTCTCAGCAAACTATCGCAAGAACAGAAAACCAAACACCGCATGTTCTCACTCATAGGTGGGAACTGAACAATGAGATCACTTGGACTCAGGAAGGGGAACATCACACACCGGGGCCTATCACGGGGAGCGGGGAGGGAAGAGGGATTGCATTGGGAGCTATACCTGATGTAAATGACGAGTTGATGATGCTGACGAGTTGATGGGTGCAGTACACCAACATGGCACAAGTATACATATGTAACAAACCTGCATGTTATGCACATATACCCTAGAACTTAAAGTATAATAATAAAAAAATACAAAATAAATAAATAAATAAATAAATAAATAATATTAAATGGTAAATTTTCACCAACATCAGAGTAGTAGTTTTGTGAGTTCATTTCCTACTACTTATACCTATCTTATTGTTAGAAAATATTTTAAAAGACTGTCAGGTCTCTCATTCCCATATGTTTGGATTAAGGAAGAAAATTAGCCTAACAAAATAAGAATGTAATGACATGTTGTAAGTTTTCACATGATGGGCATATGTCATCAATTTGAACGCTGTTAAATTAAATAAGACTTCTTTTATCTGCATTTTTCAGGCTCCTTCAGCCAAAATGTCAGAGCTGGTTGAACCAGAGCAACTCCGTTTTGAAGAGGGGCTGGATAAAGTAAGGTGAAGGCCTGCTGGGTTTCATTCCCAGTAGGTTAAGACACTCTTAGTTATTGGATGAGATAGGAAGTCTGAACAAGATACAGGTCATAAAGACCTTGCTGATTAAACGGGTTGCAGTAAAGAATCTGCCCAATCCCACCAAAACTAATCCTCAGTGCTACACTCCCACCAGCGCCGTGACAGTTTACGACTGCCATGGCAACTTCAAGAAGTTACTCTATGTGGTCTAAAAAGAGGAGATCTGAATAATCCACCCCTTGTTTAGCGTGAAATAACCATCAAGAAATATCCGTAAAAATGGGCAATCAGCCCTTGGGGCTGCTCTGTCTATGGAGTAGCCATTGTTTTATTCCTTCACTTTCTTAATAAACTTGTTTTCACTTTACTTGGAGGACTCACCCTCAATATATATATATATTTTTTGGCATGAGATCCAAGTACCCTCTCCTGGGGGTCTCGATCAGGACCCCCTTTCTGTAAGCAATCCATTGTAAAACTCAAACTGATTAATGCTAAGCACACATATGCCCAATAGCAGAGATGTGACTATGTAGTTTCTGTTAATGACTTTTTTAAACACAGTGGCTTAGAAATAATTGTATTCTTAATTTCAAGGTCTTTAATATTATTGTTTCAATTAACATATGTGTGTTTATATATGTGTATATAGTATAAAAGTATATATTCTTTATTATGTATATACTCTTCGACAGCTAATTTGTATTTCTCTTTTTTTATATTAATTATTTTCAAAAGCAATCTTAAAAAGAATTATAGTTAAAATCTCATTAAGCTCAAATGATAAATTTTCAATTTGATTATGTAACTCATGAGATATTTTAAAAAATACATTTCTGGAATCAATAGGGAAACCAAAGTGTATCTTAAGACAA
>NW_016806164.1:0-1454 GCF_001698545.2 Rhinopithecus bieti
TGCGAGTCACAAATACTGACTAGTTTATTTAAACTTTTAATTTTGAAATAATTATAGATTCACAGGAAGTTGCATAACTATAGTACAAAATCAAAACCAGGAAATGGCCATTGGTACAATCCACAGAACTTATTCAGATTTTGCCAGTTTTACAGGAGCTCATTTCTGTGTGTGTGTGTGTCCCTATGCAATTTTATCACATGTAGATTGCACCACATCAAGGTGCTTAACTCTATCACCACCACAAGGCTCCCTTGGGCTGTCCCTTCATAGCCACATCCACTCCCCTCCCCTTCCCCTACCCCTAATCCCAGGCCACACTAAACTGTTCTCCATCTCTAGAATTATGTTATTCAATGAATGTGATATAAATGGAATCATGTGACATGTACCCTTTTGAGGTTGTTTTTTTTTCCACTCAACATAATTCCCTGGGGATCTGTCCATGTTATTGTTTGTATCAATGGCTCATTTCTTTTCACTGCTGAGTAGTATTCCATGGTATGGCTGTATCAAAGTTTGGTTAACCATTCATCCATTGAGCAACATTTGGATAGTTTCTAGGCTTTGGCTATCACAAAGCTGCTGTGAGCTTTTGTGTAGAAGCTTCTGTGTAAAATAAGCTTTCATTTCTCCGGTATAAATGGCCAAAATGAAAGTGCTGGGTTGTATGGTAAATCCATTTTCAGTTTTAAAAGGAACTGCCATGGCTCATGCTTGTAATCCTAGCACTTTGGGAGGAGGATGGCTTTAGGCCAGGACTTCAAGAGCAGCCTGGGCAACACAGCAGTAGATAGATAGATAGATAGATAGATAGATAGATAGATACATAAATAGGCCTGGCACAGTGGCTCATGCCTGTAATCCCAGCACTTCTGGAGGCTGAGGCAGACAGACCACTTGAGGTCGGGAGTTCGAGACTAGCCTGGCCAACATGGTGAAACCCTGCCTCTATTAAAATACAAAATTAGCCAGGTGTGGTAGCACACGCCTGTAATTCCAGTTACTAGGGAGGCTGAGGCAGGAGAATTGCTTGAACCTGGGAGGCAGAGGTTGCAGTGAACCAAGATCATGCCGCTGCACTCCAGCCTGGGCGGCAGAGTGAGACTCCATCTCAAAATAAATAAATAAATAAATAAATAAACAAACAAACAAACAAATAAACTGCCAAACCATTTCCAGAATGGCTGTACCATTTTACGTTCCCACCAGCAATCTACAAGTGATCCAGTTTCTCTGCGTCTCCAGCATTTGATGTCACTATTTCTTATTTTTGCCATTCTGATAGGTGTGTGGTGATATCTCATTGTGGTTTTAATTTGCATTTCCCTGATGACTAATGACAGTGAGCATAATTGCCATCTGTATATCCTCTTCAGGGAAATATCTGTTCATGTCTTTTTGCCCTTTTTCTAACTGGATTGTTTATTACTAATAAGTTTTTTTTTTTTTTT
>NW_016806164.1:4889-9569 GCF_001698545.2 Rhinopithecus bieti
CCCGTCTCGGCCTCCCAAAGTGCTGGGATTACAGGCTTGAGCCACCGCGCCCGGCCACCTATCATGTTTTAAAACAGAAAACACACCTGTAATCCCAACACTTTGGGAGGCCGAGGCAGGTGGATCACCTGAGGTCAGGAGTTCGAGACCAGCTTGGCAATCAAGGCGGAACCCCATCTCTACTAAAAAAAAAAAAATTAGCCAGGCATGGTGGCACGTGCCTGTAATCCCAGCTACTGGGGGACTGAGGCAGGAGGATCACCTGAACCTGGGAAGCAGAGGTTGCGGTGAGCCGAGATCGTGCCACAGCCCTCTAACCTGGGCAACAGAGCCAGATTCTGTCTCAAAAAAAAACAAAAAACAAAAACCAAAAAAATCCCAGAAAATAGGCAAAACGTTTGGCTAAAATCAAACGAAAACACTGCAGGAAAGGGGCTTGAGTGTGCTGGTGGACAGGCCGCCCTGCTCACCTGTGGGAAGGGCAGGGCCAGCAAGGGCAGGAGAGCTCCCTGTGGGCAGCTAGGCTGGGTGTGGATGTGGCCCTCCAGGTGGTCCCAGGGAGGATGCGGGGACAGGAACAGTCCAGGCAGACAGCTCTCAGGTGAGCAGAGCTCTGCCTGAGGTGTTCTGGCATCAGGAGGCTGCCTGACCCCCAGTGGGCATGACACAGGGTCCAGGGAGCAATGGGACATTGGCCTAAAGGATCAAAGCCCAACTTGGTCAGATCCCAAGCTTTACCTGCATTATGTCTCTGGCTCTGCAAAGGGTACCCCCAACTCTGGGGACAAACTATGGCCTCAAGTGGCAGCTGGCTATGCTGCTGAAATCAAGACACATCTGCAAAATACTCACAGAAAGCTGCGCCATCCTAGTGTGACAGACCACACTCTGTCGCCCTAGGGTAAGCTGGAAAAGAACTCCAGATGTGCCCTGCAGAGCCCCCCACCTCTCAGGGGCCACCTCCCAGGGTGCCCCCACCACCCCATTCTTCAAGTTTGACTTGAGATTCTAGGAAGCATAATTTCAGGTGAGGAAGAGAACAAAGTCTGGTCCCAGCCCACTCTGGCAAGGATCACTCCCCACCTAGTAGGCATCAGATGAAGCCACATATACAGACAGGACACACACAGCACACACGGGGTGTAAGGAATCGTGCCTGCACACCACTCACACACACATGACATGAACAAGTGGCAGCCAGAGAGGCCAGGGCATGCTCAGGGGGCTGCCTTTGGGGCATCCATGTAGGCCGGGTTGGAAGGAGGCTGGCTGGTGGGGTAGGGTGCAGCTGCTCCTCTAGCCAGGGTCTCGAGGTAGACCGGTGGGCCCGTGGGCTGGGCCAGGTAAGGTGATGGGTACTGCATTGGGTAGGGTGCTGCTGGCATTCCTGGCTGGGGGAGGGGGGCATGGGGTGGTAGCCCTGGTAGTCCAGGGTAGCTAGGTGGCACACTTGGAGGCTGAGGGTAAGGGGCATGCACCACAGTGGGGGACATGGTGGTGGTCACAACTGGACGCGGTCAGCGGCACATCTTGTAGGGGGAGCAGCAGGAGCAGGTGAAGCAGATGATGATAGTGACGACAGAGAGCACAAAGATGGTCAGGCTGACGGCCACGGTCGCTCTGAACCCCACGTTAGCCTCTGACTTCACCCAGGGGCTTCCTGTACCCCTAGACTTCCCCTCTTTCCATCATGGGCCACTCAGTTTCAATTTCCTCTCCTTTCGGAGTAAAGGAAAGCAAATCTCCCGATGACGTCAGTCACAGGAAGGACCGCTTCACGAACTTTTGAGTCCACGATGGCATCTTCCTCCTTAGAATAGCTACTGTGCTTTTGGTACTATTCATTCATTTGCTCCACATTTACAAAGATGAATATAATGCAGGCCCCGCCGTAGAGGAGCTCACAGTCTAGAAGGCCAGCAATACATATTGCCTCATGTTGTGTCATAATATTTTGTGCGTGTGTCTTGTCTCTCCAATTCTATGACAGTAGAGGCCATGTCCTAAACTTTTTTGTCTTCCCCAGAGCCCTTACTTACTTACTTAGCATGGTGTTCAATAAACATCTTTTTTTTTTTTTTTTTTTTTTTTTTTTTTAGATGGAGTCTTACTCCGTCACCCAGGCTGGAGTGCAGTGATGCGATCTTGGCTCACGGCCACCTCTACCTCCCGGGTTCAAGCGATTCCCCTGTCTTAGCCTCCCGAGTACCTGGGATTACAGGTGCATGCCACCACACCCGGCTAATATTTTTTGTAGTTTTAGTAGAGACGGGGTTTCACCATGTCTGCCAGGCTGGTCTTGAACTCCTGACATCAGGTGATCCACCCGCTTCAGCCTCCCAAAGTGCTGGGATTATAGACGTGAACCACCGCACTCGTCCAATAAACATCTCTTGAATGAGTAAAATAATTTGATTTGATTTGGTACTTTCCTCCTCTGTGGTTTACTTCTGCCACCTAGATAAAATAATGTATCACACATATGTAGAAATGTATTTTATTTATTTATTTTATTATTATTATTTTTTATAGAGATGAGGTCTCGCCTTGTTGCCCAGACTGGTCTCGAGCTCCCAGGCTCAAGTGATCCTCCCACCTCAGCCTCCCAAAGTGCTGGGATTATAGGTGTGTGCCACTGCACCCAGCCTAGAAACTTATAAGTAAGGAAATTGAGGCACAGAATGGTGAAGTAACTTGTTCCAGGCTGCAAGTGACTCATAGTTACTTCATCCAAAATATGTGCTGGACAACTTTGGAACCAAAGACAGCTATATATCCTTGGTGCCAGTATTTAGATGTCTCTTAGATTCTGAGATGCAAATTGTGCCTTCATATACACACATACAGACTTTATCAAAATCATGTGTATGTTTGAAGTCAGACTTTGGTTTATGCAGAATGATTAATATTTCTTCTTATATTCAATATCAAGTTGTGTGAAAGGTAACACATGATAGGTTCAAAATATTCCAGAGAGGAAAGAGTGGGCGGCAGTTGGTGAGCTGCAGCATTTTCCTTTCACAGAACAATTCTTGTAGAAGAAACAGCACTGCTGACTTTTTCTATTTTCAGCACAAAGTAACACTTAACTGATTAATATTCAAGTGAAAGTGTATAGCCACAAACCTCATTTAATCTACAAGTGCTGCAAAGCAACAAACTAACACACAGCAGGGGATGCAAATGGGTGGTCTGCCGGCAAAACTGAACTCACAGAAAGGGTTTTGAGAGTTCTCAAGTTAATTTTGAATACATATGAAATGATATTTAAAATATTTCTGTTTCTTTTCTTTCTTTTTTTTCTTGAGACGGAGTTTTGCTCTTTCACCCAGGCTGGAGCGCAGTGGCGCAAACTCGGCTCACTGCAAGCTCTGCCCCCACCCCGGGGTTCAAAAAATTCTCCTACCTCAGTCTCCCGAGTAGCTGGGATTACAGGCATGCACCACCACACGTGGTTGTTTTTTGTATTTTTAGTAGAGACGGGGTTTCACCGTGTTAGCCAGGATGGTCTTGATCTCCTGACCTCGTGATCTGCCCGTCTCGGCCTCCCAAAGTGCTGGGATTACAGGCTTGAGCCACCGCGCCCGGCCTCTTTTCTTTTTTTTCTTGAGACGGAGTTTTGCTCTTTCACCCAGGCTGGAGCGCAGTGGCGCAAACTCGGCTCACTGCAAGCTCTGCCCCCACCCCGGGGTTCAAAAAATTCTCCTACCTCAGTCTCCCGAGTAGCTGGGATTACAGGCATGCACCACCACACGTGGTTAGTTTTTGTATTTTTAGTAGAGACGAGGTTTCACCATGTTGGCCAGGCTAGTCTTGAACTCCTGACCTCAGGTGATCCACCCACCCTGGCCTCCCAGAGTGTTGGGATTACAGGCGTGAGCCACCGCACCCGGCCGATATTTATGTTTCTATAAGGCAAGAAAAATACAGGAAAACCAAACACGCATGTACCCACCAACCCGGCCTGAAAAACAGGACAGTACCAGTAGCCCTGAAGCCTTCTAGACACAAACAGTGCACTGAAATAATCGGAATTAGCTGCCAACAGTTACAAACTGGGACATTTTACACAAAAATCTGGATTTCCAGCCTCTCTTGAAAAAGCTGGCATCACTGTGCCTATATTCCCATAGGGAAATAAGGGGCTGGCCCTTCATGGTGCACCCATGCCGATCACCCCATCCCACCCTCATCTGTTCTCTGCTGCTTCCTCCACCCACATGACCTGTCCAGCCCTGGAGGCATCTGCGTTGGTAACCCCTGCCATGGGTTTCCTTTCTGGGTTGGCTCCTTCTCCCTTGATGCTGTTCAAGCTCTCCCTTTCTCTAGTTCTCCTGCCTGTGCTTTGGGGCATCTCCTTTCTTGATGGAGCAGGACCTTTAAGAGGCCAGGCAAGGTGGCTCATGCCTATAATCCCAGCACTTTGAAGGGCTGAGATTGGAGGATCGCTTGAGCCCAGGAGTTCAAGACCAGCCTAGGCAACACAGTGAGACCCTGTTTCTACAAAAAAAAAATTAAAACCTAGCCAGTCATGGTGGTGCACCTCTGTGGTCCTAGCTACTGAAGAGACTGAGGCAGGAGAATCACTTGAGTCCAGGAGTTCCAGGCTGCAATGAGCTATGATCATGCCACTGCAACTCCAGTATGGGTGACAGAGTGAGATCCTGTGTCTTAAAAAAA
>NW_016806164.1:12362-14185 GCF_001698545.2 Rhinopithecus bieti
AAAAAAAAAAAAAAAAAAAAAAAGATGTCTTTAAAGGGCTGAGTGTGGGTGGTGGGCCCATGCCTGTAATCCCAGCACTTTAGGAGGCTGAGGCTGGAGGATCACTTTAGCTCAGGAGTTTGAGGCTGCAGAGAGCTATAAGTGCACTACAGTCCAGCCTGGACAGCAGATGGAGATCCTGTCTCTTAAAAAAAAAAAAAGTATTTAAATAAATTCAAAGTTAAAACCTTGAAAAAGTTTTAAAAGCTTTAAAAATGATTAAATCTAGGCTGGGCGCAGTGGCTCACGCCTATAATCCTAGCATTCTGGGAGGCCGAGGCGGGCAGATCACCTGAAGTCGGGAGTTCGAGACCAGCCTGACCAACATGGAGAAATCCCGTCTCTACAAAAAATACAAAATTAGCCGTGTGTGGTGGCACATGCCTGCAATCCCAGCTAGTCGGGAAGCTGAGACAGGAGAATTGCTTGAACCTGGGAGGTAGAGGCTGCGGTGAGCCAAGATCGTGCCATTGCATTCCAGCCTGGGCAACAAGAGCAAAACTCCATCTCAAAAAAAAAAAAAAAAAAGATTAAATCTAATAGACATCAAGAAAGGTCTGTAGGACAATAACAGCAATAATCTGTAAGTAGGAAGGTGTAGGGGAGAGTAAATTGAAGTAGAATATATAATTCCAACACAGGACTGCTATGCAGCCCCCAGCCCTATCTGTGAGGTATGGCTAGGCTTTAAGTTCTGCATCGCATGAGAGAGTGATTGCTAAAAATGCTCCTACTACCTAAGAGGCAGCTTGGCCTCCTGAGGGCATATGACCCAACCCCCTTCACTGTACTTCCAAGACTTCAGTCTTCGGTCACTTTGCATAAACAAAGGCAGAAGTGCACTGAGCTTTGCTGTTTGAAAATATTTTTAGCAATTTTAGCGGTAGAAAAGATGCCCTTTGATACAATTTTGTTTTTGATCTTGTGTTCTTTGTCGAAGGAAAGCAGATTCCATGCCGGATCTGCTGTTTGGGAGTATAATAATTGCCTAAGGCCAGGTGTGGTGGCTCATTAGCCGAGCCTGGTGGCACATGCCTGTAATCCCAGCTACTCGGGAGGCTGAGGCAGGAGAATTGCTTGAACCCAGGAGGCAGAGATTGTGGTGAGCCGAGATCGCGCCATGGCACTCCAGCCTGGGTGACAGAGCAAGACTCCGTCTCAAAAAAACAAACAAACAAACAAAACCCAAACCAGAGAGAGTAAGAAGGGAACTGCATTTACCTCCACACACATAATTATCCTTCTCATTATAGTGAAGGTCCATGTCTTTGAACTTTATTCCAAATCCACCCTAAAAAAGTATGGATCAGCTGGACCCAGGAGGCCCTTCCCCTGGACCTTGCAGAAAAATGACTGGCAATCATGAAATTTACTAAATCCTTTTTGCAACTCCTTTTCTTCTAGCTTCGGAATAGTCTAATTATCTTTGTCCCAGGTTTTAGGTTACTTGGGCACATTATTTATGTGCATCGCGATAACGTGATTTCAGTCTACCTCAGTCTCCATTCTGCAGAGAGGTGTGACAAACTTCCTGTCCTTTGTGGGCTCACACACAGCTGCAGTACCACACGGAATTACAATGGAGGTTTGAACAGTGGAGACGGTGGGAGCCCAGTGCCCAGAGCAACTTACTCTACTAGGGGAGTTGAGAGGATGGGAGCTAGACACGTGTATGTGGATACAGAGCCACTTGGTACTAAGCTCTTACTTCCTGCAAAGCACTATAAAAAAAAAAAATCTTAAACACTACCTCTCCTCCCCTCCCCCCCGCTTTTTTTTTTTTT
>NW_016806164.1:17787-30144 GCF_001698545.2 Rhinopithecus bieti
GGCGCGGCGGGGAGGGGGTGGCCTTCGCTCGGGGTTATGGCGGCGGCCTCTTTTGTGTGGTGCGGGGAGGCGCTGTGGCTCACTCCCGGGAGACGGCGGGTCCGGGGCGGGCGAGGGCCTGGAAAGGAGGATGGAATGGGCGTCTTGTTTTTCTCCGGTTCCTTCCGCAGACCTTTTCGCTTCAGCCCAGGGTCCGCAGGGTCCGCAGGCCCGGCGCCGCGGCCGGGGAGGCTGCGTTTCCGGAGTGGAAAGTTTTGTGACGCAGAAGATTGGGGAGGAGTGGGGGTGGGGAGGGGAGGCAGGAATGGGTCGCTGGGCTCTGGAGATAGAGGTTAGACGCGGCGGGGAGGTTAGGGAGCCAGCGAGGCCCTTTCTCCTACTTGCTTGGCCCAGGTTGTCCCTGTGTGGCGAATTAGCCGGGAGCCCCGCGTTTTTCTGGAGTAGAGGGGTCATCGCGGGTTGTGGGAGTGTCTTCATGTTAGTGACTTTGATCCAGGAATCCGCCATTGGAAAAACACCCGGCTTGGGGGGGAAGTAAACAGTTTTGTTGTTGACTTGTTGCTGCCTGTGGAGTAGAATCTCGCAATGGGTCCGAGGCCCCCGAGTCTTTTAGACAGAATCCCCTTCTAAGGGTTTAGGGGCAGAGGAGAGGAGAACGTGTGATCTGAGAGAAGGTTTTGGGCTTTGGTGGCAGGAAGTCTGCATCCCGCCGCAACAGTGGCACCACGTTTCAGATAAGCTCTTGTGTGGGTTATGCGGAGCCTTTAAATACACTTACGATTAGGAGTTGATTTCACAACTCCGGAATAATCCTGAGACGAAGTTTAGTGGCACAAATTAATTGAATACATATTTTAATGTAGTCATATGTAATATTTTTTAGGAATTGATCTGTTCCTTTGGGAGCATTTTCCTTGTTAATGAACCAATTATATTAAATCCTCTAATTGCTGACACTTCATATGTTGAATTGAACACAGACATTTTAACAATCTACCAGCAGCACAGAGTATTCCCAGTTTTACCATTTTCCATTTAGCTATAGTGTCCTTTTAAGGATTCTAGGCAGCAGTGAACCTTATTTAAAAAGCAAAATTGTACTATAACAAGTGCAAAAGGAAAGTTTGTGGTTCTGCCGTGCTTTAAAGTATTAACGGTAGCAAGAGAAAGCGCGGTGGTGTTTTTGCTCATAGAAATTCTGGAAATTGGGTGCCTGAAGTCTTACACTCCCCATCTGCTTCCAGTTTTCAGTGACTCCATTGATGATGCATGCAGTTTGGCAGTATCATACTGAGCTTTAAGCACAAGATTTGTAAACATGGTATATAGTGTATCTTTTGCAAACAGGTTGGCAACGGTACTGTGTGACTTGGTCTTTTGTGGCTTTTTTGAGAAAAATGAAACACTTCGCATGTACAGTTTTTTTCCACCAACTACTTGTGAGTAGTTTCTGGTTATACAACGTTACGAAGGTAGCATATAACCCTTTTCTAGAATGTTGAGGCTTATGAGATACCAGTGTAAGGGGGATGGGTAGAAATAGAGATGAAAGGCACTAAAATGTCCTACTCTCTAAGAGCATTGAATGCCAGTTGTACCATTTATTCAAAGTCATTTTTGAACTTCTGTTAAAATGGGGTAATAAACAGGTAACTACTTCAAGCCGGGCTCATGCTTGTAATCCCAGCGCTTTGGGAGGCCAAGGCAGGTGGATCACCTGACCTGAGGTCAGGAGGCCAGCCTGGCCAACATGGCGAAACCCCGTCTCTACTAAAAATACAAAAAGCCTAGCGTGGTGGCGCACCCCTGTAATACCAGCTACTAGAGGAGGCGGAGATTGCAGTGAGCCGAGATCACACCACTGAATTCCAGCCTGGGTGACAGAGGGAGACTCAAAAAAAAAAAACCAAACGAATTATCAGTCAAACTACTTCAGAGTTGTGCTTAACATAGTGTTCTGTAAGTGGTTGGTATATTGCTTTTTTGTTGTTGTTCTTAAGAGTACTACCCGACTAAAAAATACGTGGGCAATATTTGGGGATGAAGGAACTAAAGAACGGCCAATTCAAAATTTGTCCTGACATTTTCAGGTGTGCTTTTAGGTTTAAAATACCAGGTATTACAGAAAGTTGGCGTTGGAAATGTTTATGACTGGCGCTAAAACGAATCCCTTATCTGACATTGAAGAATAGTTTTGAGAGATTCAGTGTAAGCTTTAGTTTGGTGATTAGGGAGCCTGTGCTATGGAACATGTTGCAGTGAAAATTTGTTTTGAATGAATGAATGAAATTTGGACAGTTTCTAAATAGCACAAGCATCTTGGTGTGTCGTCTTCTGTAGTATATACAATAGTAATATTTTGCATTTGCTTAGAGCATTACAGACTTGAAAGCATTCTTAGTCACTTTCTCATTAAGAGTTGGTATCAGCCCTGTGAGGTGGACTGGCCAACTACTTGAATGCAGTGCTAGCAAATGCTAGAGGGCAGGACTAGTTTTCTCTTAATACAGTATTTGAGCACATGGGGTGCTAACCATCTCACTCTCTTCTAGTTTGCTGGCCTAGACCTGAACTCTTCAGATAATCAGAGTGGAGGAAGTACAGCCAGCAGTAAGTAAAACATCTTATGAATTTATTGAATATTAGAGTTTAATGTCTTAAGATTTCATTGGGCTTATTTAAAATTTAAGAAATTTGCTTTTCAGTTTTTACTGCTTAAAGAATTATGTAGTCTTTGTGTTACAGAATTATGTAGTACTTAGTGGTCAATCTAAAGCATTGTTGCCTTTTTTTTTTTTTTTTTTTTTTTTTGTTTTTTTTTTTTTTTGAGATGGAGCTTCGCTCTTGTTGCCCAGGTTGGAGTGCAATGGTGTGATCTCGGCTCACTGCAGTCTCGTCTCTGCCCTCCGGGTTCAAGCGTTCTCCTGCCTCAGCCTCCCGAGTAGCTGAGATTACAGGCATGCACCACCACACCTAGCCTCATTTTGGTATTTTAGTGGAGTGGGGTTTCTCCATGTTGGTCAGGCTGGTCTCGAACTCCCTACCTCAGGTGATTCTGCTGCCTTGGCCCTCCAAAGTGCTGGGATTACAGGATGAGCCACCGCGCCTGGCCAGTGTTGTTGCCTTTCTAGCTGGCTCTCTTGAGTAAAAGCAGTTAACCATTGAAAGGACCTTATTATATCAAATTTCTCTAGAAGAGTTTTAGGGGGGGGTGTCAATTATAAACCTGAGCCCCACTTTAGAGGTGATGGGGATGTGTCCCCTGTTACTGACTAATATTTTTAATTGAAATAAGGGAACATGCACTTCATCGGTTATAGCTGATCCTTTCTCCTGTAAGAACGAAGACTAATACTGAATTCTGGATTGGTGGGTTAGGTTAGATTTTCAAATGTGTTCCATTTCCTTTAAAAGGCATTAGAAAAGTTGCTTTTCTTCCTTTAAAGGGGGGTTGTTTAGAGGACTTGTTAGAGGTTAAGTTTAGGTAGGGGATCTTGTTGGTTTATTATAAGTAAAAGGCATAGACCCTTATTTAGCTTCAGATCTCTTTCTACTTATTAAAACAACGTGGGTAATGGGCTGTGATGTGGTCCTCCATTTTAGGCAAGAACAACCTCACTGGGCACAAAATTGGGGTTTGCTTTTTAAAACTTTCACACTTATTTGTCATACTAAGAATTTTTAGGACTGATTGTCTAATGGAGATTTTTAAAACCCGTTTAATTCAGTATAGAAAAAGAAAGTTAAATGACATGTTTACTAGTTATAAAGCAAATTGACTTGTATTTGGGTTTATATTATTTGCTTTTTTTTGCTTATCCATAGTTCAGGCTGTATTCCTGCCTGCATACAGAGCAAGCATCAACCTTAAACTCAGCAAGCCCCAAATTAAAACCTGCAATTCCTTGAAATTAACTCCCCTTTGCAGCTTTTCCTTGTATGTTTATTGTATGTTTTTGCAACTTACTGGCATGAAACAAAAGATTGGGTGAGATTTATTACATGAGTAATCTTAAATTGTTACGTAATGCTTAATGCTGTAAGGGATCCTCTTAGTTTTTATGACAGTTTCTCTTAATCTAAGTAGGCACTTTAAAAAAATCACATTAATACCACTAGTGACTAAATGTGCTCAATTTGTGGATTTCCAACTATTAGGTTCCAAATTCAGCTTTTTTTTTATCAAACTAGAGTTCTTATGAGCAATAACCCATTTAAAATTAGATTCTTTTTCCCTCCCCCTCTCAATGTCAGGTAGGTAATCAGACTGGAAGGCTTGGAGGTTTAATTTTCCAGAATCAGTTTTTAGTACAGAAATTTAAATGGAAGGGTTTTTTGGCATTTAATATATATATATATTATTTTTTTTTTTTTTTTTTTTTTTTTTAGAAGGGGCGCTATATTCCTCCTCATTTAAGGAACCGAGAAGCTACTAAAGGTAAGGGTCCCCCACCAAGTTAACTTTCGTTGGTCTAATTTTTTGCCTCCTTTTAGAGTTAGTCAAAGCTAAGGAAAATGAGGCCATTTGGGGGAAGTCTAAACTTTGTGTTCTTCTATGCTTCTGTCACCTTGGTTCAAATATTAGAAGCTTAATAACGTTTGAAAAACTCTCTAATGTTACACAGTGGAAATCGGCATTCTGGTGGCAAACTGTCTGACGCCAAGGGCATGGTTTTTGTACAGTTTCCGCTAGTCTTGTGCTGAATCTGTTTGGTAATCATTCACAGCATGGTTTTAGTTTGGAAGAGGTGGGTTCCCTACTGTGTAAACCAAGCTGCATAATGATAACACCTGGTTATTTCTGTCTTGGCACAGTTGCCAGAAATGAAGATGGGCTTATCATAGAATAGTTAACAAGTTACAGCGTTGGGAGGATTCTCTGGTTTCATCTCCTTGCCTTGCTGCTTTTGAAGGGTTTTGTCCAAATGTATTATACTATCTGGCCGTCTTTCCCATTTGCGGTTGTAATGTAGTCGTAGATAACAGCTAGTGTATGTTTTCATATTATGAGGACAGCTGTTCGGGTGGTTTATATTCTGTAAAATTAGACCATCCAAAATTTGGAGGAAAAGGGAAAGTCAGGAAACTAAAGATGAGGAGGGAAGATACTGTATAAAGAAGGCAGATGGGAAGAGTGGAGAGTCCACAGGGGAGCACATGGTTTGCTGCTGTTCCTCCATCTCCATATGTAGTCTGTTACCTTCACTGTCCTGGCGATGCATGTATATAAAGTCTGTGTTATTTCTATGGGAAGATCACTTTGGCATTATATTCTTTATTATTATTATTATTATTTATTTATTTATTTATTTATTTATTTTTGAGACAGAGCCTCGCTCTGTTGCCCAGGCTGGAGTGCAGTGGCGTGGGCTCACTGCAATCTCCACCTCCTGGATTCAGGTGATTCTCCTGCCTCAGCCTCCCAAGTAGCTGGGATCACAGGCATGCGCCACCACGCCTGGCTAATTTTTGTGTTTTAGTATTTAGGGGTTTTGCCTTGTTGCCCAGGCTTGTCTGGAACTCCTGACCTTGAGTGATGCGCCCGCCTCAGCCTCCCAAAGTGCTGCGATTACAGGCGTGAGCCCCTGTGCCAGCTGGCATTACATTCTTTTTAGGGGAGGTTACTGTGGAATTTGTCTTTATCATCATGGATGTTTTCAGTATTCCTAGTATACTAGCTAGAATTGACCCTCGTGTATATGGCAGTATCATAGAGGTTTTAGAGCTGGAAGAGATCTCACACTCTAACTCAACTATTTCTTGTTAGCAAAGGCTGTTGGTCACCTGACTGGCCTAACAGTAGGAGGTAGAAGGCAGAAGGAAAGTAACTGAATTCAGAAACTGTTTCTGACTAATAAGGTGTTGCTGAAGCTAGTTAAACACTCTACTTGTGTTTAAACCCTCTATCTGTCTTTGGGCTAATTTACATGTTTGTCATCCCCTTACCTGGATATTTATAGCTGTACCCAGGAACCTTGTCTATACTGAGAATATATAGTGATGAGGGTTTTTCTTTTTCCCAGGTATTCCTGCTTGTCATCAAGCTTATAGTAGATGAACCACTAAAATAATAGTACCATTTGACAGTAGTGTTCTTGTGCTTTATGCTATTGAAACTGAAAAATACTGTATTAAACCAAGTAATCTGACAGCCTAAGAATGTTCTAAATGAATACCACCTCCAAGAAACATGGAAACAATAGTAACTGTTTCCTAGTATACCCATTCACACCTATAAAATGAATGGAAATTAAATTGTGATGGTCATACAACAGTATCATAATCAATGTGTTATAGGCAAAGCTATTGACCACTTAGAGGTAGTATTCATTCAGAAAAACAAGTCAGATTGCTTGATTTAGTGTAGAGTAAAATTTTTTTTTTTTTTTGAGACAAGAGTTTCACTCGTTTCCCGTGCTGGAGTGCAATGGAGTGCAATGGCACGATCTTGGCTCACTGCAAGCTCCGCCTCCCGGGTTCAAGTGATTCTCCTGCCTCATCCTCCTGAGTGGCTGGGATTGCAGACATGTGCCACTACACCCGGCTAATTTTGTATTTTTAGAGAGAGGGGATTTCTCCACGTTGGTCAGGCTAGTCTCGAACTCCTGACCTCAAGTGACCTGCCCGCCTTGGCCTCCCAAAGTGCTGGGATTACAGGCGTGAGCCACCATTCCTGGCCAGTGGACAATATTTTCTGGTGGGGAAAATTAAAGAAAAACTTTGTCCTGGTGTAAGCCAGCTCTAAATCTTGGTTCTCTTATAGGGCCATGGTGGGAATATCTTGAGATTGAACCTCGAGCCCACAGAGATAAGATAGTCAGTGGAGGCCTTCAAATTGAGAAAGATTGATAATACCTTAACATGGTTCCTATTTCTAATTAATAATAAAATGGATTTGTGCTCTTTTAATCAAAGGTTTCTACGATAAAGACAGTTCAGGGTGGAGTTCTAGCAAAGATAAGGATGCGTATAGCAGTTTTGGATCTCGTAGTGATTCAAGAGGGAAGTCTAGCTTCTTCAGTGATCGTGGAAGTGGATCAAGGGGAAGGTAAGTGATTTCTTGTCTTACCACCTTATGTGTATGTGTAATAACAGTTTAGTAAGTCCTTATCCTGACCACCCATTTGGATGTCAAGCATTATGTCTGTTTAGTCATTGTATTTGCTTAGCTGTAAGAGGCTTTTACTAAATTGAACCTCCTCTTAGAAATTAGATGAAAATAGGAACATACTTATTGGCATAATGAAATGAGTTATTCCTTTTCTCGAGTTTTATATGTTCCACTTAAAACACAACCTAATTTGGTTGGGATTTTTGTGGACTCTATAACAATTTCTAAATACCTTGTATTTTTGATTACACAAGTATGGTGAACTGACCCCATGTGCCTAATGGCTGTCGTTAGTCCTGTGTCCTGATTTTTCGCAAACAGGCCTAACATTCTAATAACGTCTTAGTTCAGGTAAGGATTATTTTTTACCTTTTATCCAAAGTCACACAGGTGAATTGTCCTTTAAGTGACATCCTATTATAACTAGGACGATTGATATTTGGTGTGCTATTTTTTTCTTTTCCCTACCATTAAATATATTTGGATGAGCACTTTAAATGAAGGTTGTGAGCTGTTTGCCAGTTTCAAATAAAATCTTTATTCTTAATTTTGTCATCTGTGAGGCTTTTTAGGCTATACGACTTTATAGAAATACAAAAATTACTGATTTTAGAAAATGAGGTTATGTAAATGATGCTGGTTAGAGAGCCTTATTTGTCAAATAACTCAGAATTGGATTGTTGACATCCTTATAGTTAGCCATAACTTAAGTCTCCAGATACAGTTCTAGAGTAGGGATAAGAATCTGATAATGGTTAAATGATATGATTCTGATTAATTGCTTGTGCCGTTCAGGTTTGATGATCGTGGACGGAGTGATTATGACGGCATTGGCAGCCGTGGTGACAGAAGTGGCTTTGGCAAATTTGAACGTGGTGGAAACAGTCGTTGGTGTGACAAATCAGATGAAGATGATTGGTCAAAACCACTCCCACCAAGTGAACGCTTGGAACAGTAAGTTTTTGAAGTGTATGTTACTTGTGATGAAGCATTATAGTATAACAAATGAACTTATCCATCTTTTGATTTGAGGGAACTCTTTTCTGGAGGCAACACTGGGATTAATTTTGAGAAATATGATGACATTCCAGTTGAGGCAACAGGCAACAACTGTCCTCCACATATTGAAAGTGTAAGTATTTTTACTTGACTTTTCAAGACACAGGGAGGTGTAAATGTTTTCATGGTACATTAGAATGTGAGATGAGCTTCATAAAGTCATGTAGACCAGAGGCTTCATGGATTTGTGGAAAAGGAGTTGAGTTCAGTGTCACCATTATCAATAATTTATTACCTAAAATAGAAAATGGGTCAAACATAGGAACAACCCAAAGTCTTCTCCAATGTGCAGTAAGCCTGGGGGTTGTTTTTTCTCAAAATATAATATGGTAATTTTCTTAAACTATAAGCTGAGTTACAAATCAGCTGTTGGTTGTTTCCATTATTAGTATAAAACAGAAATAGCTTTAGATAGCATTTCTAACTCCATTGAATTTCTTCACAGTTCAGTGATGTTGAGATGGGAGAAATTATCATGGGAAACATTGAGCTTACTCGTTATACTCGCCCAACTCCAGTGCAAAAGCATGCTATTCCTATTATCAAAGAGAAAAGAGACTTGATGGCTTGTGCCCAAACAGGTAAGCTCAGCTCGTAAGAGTAAAACATCATATTTCTTCTGTAAAGGACTAGACAATGTATTGTTTTTTTATGGGCCATGCAGTTTTGCAGCTGCTCAGCGCTGCTATTGGACTATGAGAGAAGCCATAAATGATACATAAATTATTGGGTATGGCTGTATTCCGTAAGAGCTTTATTTATAAAAATAGCAGGCTTTATTTACAAAAATAGTCTGAGGTTGCTGACTCCTCTTAGAGATGGACCAAAGAAGCCACTTTTTGGAAAACTTAATCATAAACTAAAAGTACTAATTACTAGTAATAGGGCAGTTAAAAAACACTGTCATCTACCACTGTCTGTTTAAAATTAATGAGCAGGATTTGTTGGTTTTGAACAGGGTCTGGAAAACTGCAGCATTTCTCTTGCCCATCTTGAGTCAGATTTATTCAGATGGTCCAGGCGAGGCTTTGAGGGCCATGAAGGTAGATGTTTCTTTATAAAATGGGAAATTATTGTAGAACTTTTAGGGGCCATTGAGAGGGCTTTCTAAATGATGCTAAGACTTAAGTTGAATGAAAAACAGTTTTCAAGTGTAATCTGTAATCTATAAATTACGCAAGGGAATTATGTTGTGATGAACTTTTCAAATAGGGTAGGTAGAGTTAACTTAAAATTAATTTATTTCTTAGGAAAATGGAAGGTATGGGCGCCGCAAACAGTACCCAATCTCCTTGGTATTAGCACCAACGAGAGAGTTGGCAGTACAGATCTACGAGGAAGCCAGAAAAGTAAGTATGAGTTCCAGTGATTATTAGCTTTTTCATTGATTCTAATTAAATGTTTTATGAACATGTAAAAATTTTGATCTTGAAGTTCATAACGTTTTTTTGCTTACAGTTTTCATACCGATCTAGAGTTCGTCCTTGCGTGGTTTATGGTGGTGCCGATATTGGTCAGCAGATTCGAGACTTGGAACGTGGATGCCATTTGTTAGTAGCCACTCCAGGACGTCTAGTGGATATGATGGAAAGAGGAAAGATTGGATTAGACTTTTGCAAGTATGTTTTTTTTGTTTTGTTTTGTTTCGTTTTTTTTGGCGGAGTTTCACTCTTGTTGCCCAGGCTTGGAGTGCCATGGCGCGATCTTGGCTCACTGCAACCTCACCTCCCGGGTTCAAGTGGCTCTCCTGTCTCAGCCTCCCAAGTAGCTGGGATTACAGGCATGTGCCACCATGCCCAACTAATTTTTGTATTTTTAGTAGTGACGGGGTTTCTCCATGTTGGTCAGGCTGGTCACAAACTCCCAACCTCAGGTGATCCACCTGCCTTGGCCTCCCAAAGTGCTGGGATTACAGGCATGAGCCATTAGCGCTTGGCTAACTACGTTAATTTTTAAATGTATGGGATGCAGTATTAAAGTTACTGGCCATTAGGTTTGTGGTGGTGTTAACATTGTCTAAATTTTAAGATTGAGAAGTGATGTATTTCAGACATCTAACTTTCACAAAAAGCTTGTTCATGGTAATTTTAATGTTGAAAAATCAGTAGTAACATCTTGGTGTGGAGGCTTAGAATGATCAGCTCGTGGGACAATCAACTAGGATGGGCTAATTTGGCTGTGTAATTTTGAATGACTTATGTAGTGACAAGAATCCTGTGCTGTGTCTAAAATTACGCAGTGTGAGGCACCACCTTAATGAATATATAATTGTAATAACATACAATTGTAATTATACTAACAGCCATACTAAAACCATGTTGATTTCTCCTCATTCTAAACTCAAGTTTGTTTTTTTTTTCATGACATGACAGATACTTGGTGTTAGATGAAGCTGATCGGATGTTGGATATGGGGTTTGAGCCTCAGATTCGTAGAATAGTTGAACAAGATACTATGCCTCCAAAGGGTGTCCGCCACACTATGATGTTTAGTGCTACTTTTCCTAAGGAAATACAGGTACTGTTGGATGTTGCAAATTTTATTTATTTAGAAATTTGTTTGTTTATCTCAGGTAATAAAAAAAATTTTTTTTCTTTCAGATGCTGGCTCGTGATTTCTTAGATGAATATATCTTCTTGGCTGTAGGAAGAGTTGGCTCTACCTCTGAAAACATCACACAGAAAGTAGTTTGGGTGGAAGAATCAGACAAACGGTCATTTCTGCTTGACCTCCTAAATGCAACAGGTAACATCATGATTTTTTGTTTTGTTTTGGTTTTTTTTTTGAGACGGAGTCTCGCTCCGTTGCCCAGGCTGGAGTGCAGTGGCGCAATCTCGGCTCACTGCAAGCTCCACCTCCTGGGTTCACGCCATTCTCCTGCCTCAGCCTCCCATGCTCCCGTGTAGCTGGGACTACAGGTGCCCACTACTGTACCCGGCTAATTTTTTGTATTTTTAGTAGAGACAGGGTTTCACCATGTTAGCCAGGATGGTCTCGATCTCCTGACCTCGTGATCTGCCCGTCTCGGCCTCCCAAAGTGCTGGGATTACAGGCGTGAGCCGCCGCGCCCGGCCAACATTATGAATTTATTTTTTTTAGAGATGGGGGTTTCTCTGTGTTGCCCAGGCTGGAGTGCAGAGTTTATTCACAGGCGCGATTCCATTACTGATTAGCATGGGAGTATTGACCTGCTCTGTTTCTGACCTGGGCTGGTTCACCCCTCCTTAGACAACCTGGTGCTCCCTTGCTTCCGGGAGGTTATCATGTTGATGCCAAACTTAATGTGGACACCTGATAGGCATAGTACACTACAGCCCAGAACTTGTAGACTTAGACAATCCTCTTGCCTCAGCCTCCAGAGTAGCTGGGACTACAGGCACGTACCACTGCACCCAGCTAAAATTATGAATAATTTTCATTGCTCTGGTGGTGATCTATTTGGCCTGGGTGCAGTGGTACATGCAAGTAGTCCCAGCTACTTGGCAGGCTGAGGCTGTAGTATGCCATGATTGCACCTGTGAATGGCCAGTGTACTCCCAGCCTGGGCAATATAGTGAGACTCCCATCTCTTAAATGTATTTGGATTACCTTTATTATTTTTCCTCTTCAATTCAAAACATGCTGTTAAAAGCCCATTTTTAAGAAGATATATATGTATTTTAATTGACACATGAAAATTGTGCATACATAAGTGCAAAGAGAACTAAGCCATATTAGTGACAAAACCTGTAATTTTCAACGACAGGCAAGGATTCACTGACCTTAGTGTTTGTGGAGACCAAAAGGGTGCAGATTCTCTGGAGGATTTCTTATACCATGAAGGATACGCATGTACCAGTATCCATGGAGACCGTTCTCAGAGGGATAGGGAAGAGGCCCTTCACCAGTTCCGCTCAGGAAAAAGCCCAATTCTAGTGGCTACAGCAGTATGTATAAACATCTTTCTTTTATTCAAGTTGAGCATGTTCAAGTATTTTTCTTTTAAGTGGGCCATATCTCATATAAGTTATTTTCCAGGTAGCAGCAAGAGGACTGGACATTTCAAATGTGAAACATGTTATCAATTTTGACTTGCCAAGTGATATTGAAGAATACGTACATCGCATTGGTCGTACAGGACGTGTAGGAAACCTTGGTAAGTATTTGATTACTTGATGGTTTCATTTTTTTTTTTTTTTTTTTTTTTT
>NW_016806164.1:30221-31796 GCF_001698545.2 Rhinopithecus bieti
GCCATTCTCTCGCCTCAGCCTCCCAAGTAGCTGGGACTACAGGCGCCCGCCACATCGCCCGGCTAAGTTTTTGTATTTCTTTAGTAGAGACGGGGTTTCACCGTGTTAGCCAGGATGGTCTCGATCTCCTGACCTCGTGATCCGCCCGTCTCGGCCTCCCAAAGTGCTGGGATTACAGGCTTGAGCCACCGCGCCCGGCCGGTTTCATGTTTTTAGCTGTGACGCGTGCAGCAAAGAACTTGCTAGGATCTAAAATACATTTTTTAACAATGAAAGTGACAAAGATTTTGCTCTAAGCACTTGTTTAAATACTAGATTGTAATATTTTAAATATTTCTGCATAGGAAAGTAAGAACGGTAGCAAGTTACTTTGTGGAAGACTTTGTTTATATATTTTTTTGGGAACTCTTTTAGGCCTGGCAACCTCATTCTTTAACGAGAGGAACATAAATATTACTAAGGATTTGTTGGATCTTCTTGTTGAAGCTAAACAGGAAGTGCCATCTTGGTTAGAAAACATGGCTTATGAACACCACTACAAGGGTAGCAGTCGTGGACGTTCTAAGAGGTGAGGTATAGATGGTATAATAGGTGTTCACTTACAATTTCTGGTGTTTCCTCTGCATGCATAATGTCCACGGTTAACTTCAGTATTTAAAAAGCTTAATCATCTTAGGCTTTCTAGATTCTTTGGTAAGGGGTTATGTTAGAATGGATGACACTCCATTCTAATGTTGGAAAATATGGCTGGATGGGGAATTGTTTGAATGGAAAAATCAGAAATTGGTCATTGGGAAGTATGTAAGAGTTAGGTTACTTCAGTGGAATTTCATCTTCATGTGAACCAACATAAATTTTTTCTTATAGTAGCAGATTTAGTGGAGGGTTTGGTGCCAGAGACTACCGACAAAGTAGTGGTGCCAGCAGTTCCAGCTTCAGCAGCAGCCGCGCAAGCAGCAGCCGCAGTGGCGGAGGTGGCCACGGTAGCAGCAGAGGATTCGGTGGAGGTAGTGTTAATCTGTAACTTCATAGCTTTGGGAAGGGTTTTTTTCTGTTTAGTCATCTTTTTCAAAGCCTAATTAAACCATTTAAGATCAGCACTATAGAAACTTGATGGCAAAGTACTTAAGGGAAGGATTGTATTTAATGATGGATAACCTCATTAATTTATCTCTCTTTTAAATCTCTCATTAGGTGGCTATGGAGGCTTTTACAACAGTGATGGATATGGAGGAAATTATAACTCCCAGGGGGTTGACTGGTGGGGTAACTGAGCCTGCTTTGCAGTAGGTCACCCTGCCAAACAAGCTAATATGGAAACCACATGTAACTTAGCCAGACTATACCTTGTGTAGCTTCAAGAACTCGCAGTACATTACCAGCTGTGATTCTCCACTGAAATTTTTTTTTTAAGGGAGCTCAAGGTCACAAGAAGAAATGAAAGTAACAATCAGCAGCCCTGTTCAGAAGGTGGTTTGAAGACTTCATTGCTGTAGTTTGGATTAACTCCCCTCCCGCCTACCCCCATCCCAAACTGCATTTATAATTTTGTGACTGAGGATCATTTGTTTGTTA
>NW_016806164.1:36236-40368 GCF_001698545.2 Rhinopithecus bieti
TGAGCCACCGCGTCCAGCCTAATTTCCTCATTCTTCATTGATTTCTTTTTCCTCTGTGTTTTCTCTACATACACTTGACTGGGTTTTCTTTAGGATAATTCTGAGAAACGACTTTTTTGACAAAGCACTGTTTAATTATATTATGAAAGGGTATTTTGTGACTTGGAAAGATGTTTATTATGGGAGAAAACAAAACGGACCAATACGATTTAAGAGCAGGAAATAGGTGTCTCAAAACGAGATAAAGTCCGCAATTCCACTCTTAGGAGGATTCTATCCAGGAAAAATGAAAATGCTAAGTATGTGAATGTTTTGTAGCATTATTCATGGTAACCAAAAGTGGAAACAAAATGTCCATCAACTGGCAAATGGACAAACTAAATACATAAAATGAGGCACTGGTAATATCTCCTCTCTAGGGGCCCAGCCACATCTCCAATTGCCTCCCCGGCCTTCAAAGGATCATTAGGCAAGCTATCAGTACTGTGGCACATCTATATTCTAAGGCATTCTGTGGATGTATATCTAGTTTTCGTCCTTATTTTACTGTGTGAAGCAGATAAATCATGGTTTATTGGATATTTACTGTCTTCCTTGTTACATTGAAGATGTTTCATTTTTGGAGAGAAGTAAAGCGCCTCCTATCTTTCGCTGGAAACCCTCCATTCACTTCCTTTTCCGCTCATTCTATTCACAACAGCCCATCTCATTTACCTAACAGTCAACATTAGTGGTATGCAGAATGGTCCCTGAACCTCTCCTCCAGACCTCAATCACCTGATGGGATCTTTTAGTGCAAGGCGAGGGTTGACTTAGGGTGCAATCAAAACCTGATTTGGTGTCTGCGTTTTGGCACTGGGAGATGTAGTGATTAATTTAGATTAGTCTTTCCTCTCTTGGAACCTAGCCATTTTCCTTTTGTGTTTCTCCAACTTGGTGTTGCAACATAAAGTACCTGGGAAATGATTCTAGGGCAACTCTTCTAACAGGATCCTCCACCTCTGGGGTTTTCTCAGGAATCTGTGGTTTTGGTTTTGGTTTTGCCTGTGTTTTATTCCTAAAGCTCCCCAGACAATTCTGATACAGCAGGCTTAGGTGTGGAGTCCACTGTTCTCTCACCTTCTTTTTGTCATCTGTTTCAAACTTAGCATTGCCGTGATCATGTTTCTGGTTCTTCATGGTGGAAGCATCTCTATATTCCAAATTAAAATATTGCAAACAAATTAATGGCATTCTATTACGTGGCCCCTATGGTGTGGTTCTAATCTACCATTGCAGCTTTAACTTGCTTCCCAGATCTTATCCTGTAGCTGAATGTCATGCTACTGTCTATACAAATCCTGTGCTTCTGCCTCTGCCTTAGTTTTCGCTCACCATGTTCCTTTTAACTAGAATTGGAGCTAAATTAATGTTTTAAAATATTATATTGTATTCAGAATATTAAGCTGCTGGCTGGACATGGTGGCTCACACCTGTGACCCCAGCACTTTGGGAGGTGGGTGGATTGCCTGAGGTCAGGAGTTCAAGACCAGCCTGGCCAACATGGTGAAACTCCGTCTCTACTAAAAATACAAAAAAAAAATTAGCTGGGCATGGTGGCAAGCGCTTATAGTCTCAGCTATTTGGGAGGCTGAGGCAGGAGAATCACTTGAACCTGGGATGTGGAGGTTGCAGTGAGCCAAGTTTGTGCCACTGTACTCCAGTGTGAGCAACAGAGTGAGGTTCCATCTCAAAAAAAAAAAGTCTCTATACACACACACACACACACACACACACACACACACACACACACATATATATATAAAGCTGCCATTTACAATTACTAGTGACAGAAAATACTTGCTCTGGTGGGTAGAGAAAAAAGTAGGTTACATCTCAGTGTGCAGAATGATCTTAAGTATTTTGAAAATACGTAGAAGACCAGAAGGAAACCTGCTAAAATATTAATAATTTTTGCTTCTAGTTGAAATTATAAAGATTTTCTGCTGCTTTATCCTTTCCTGAGCAAATTTTATACAATTAAAATTATTTTCTAATAAAACTGTATAGATTCACAGGAAGTTTCAAAAACAGCACAGAGAGGTTCCACTGTACCCTTCACCCAGTTTCCCCCAATGGTAACATCTGGCATACTGTAGTACGAAACCAGGAAATTGCCATTGATAGAATTCACAGACACTGTTCCAATTTCACCAGTTTTACTCATTTGTATGCACTCGTGTATGTAGTTCTGTGCAGTTTTATCATATGTGTAGATTTGTGTAACCTCCACAGAACGGTTCCATCATGACAATGATCTCCCTTGTGCTACTTTTTTTTTTTTTTTGAGACAGGGTTGCCCAGGCTGGTTTGATCATGGCTCACAGCAGCCTCAACCTCCCGGGTTCAAGTAATCCTCCCACCTCAGCCTCCTGAGTAGCTGGGACTACAGGTGTGTGCCACCACCCCTGCCTAATTTTTAAATTATTTGTGGAGATGGGATCCCACTATATTGCCCAGGCTGGTCTTGAACTGAACTCCTCAAGTGATCCTCCTGCCTCGGCCTCCCAAAATGCTGGGATTACATGCATGAGCCACAGTGCTCAGCCTGCTACCTCTTTTAAATCCTATCAGCCCCTTCCTGCTTCCCTAACCTGTCCCTAACCCCTGACAACTACTTGTCTGTTTAACATCTCTAAAATGTAATTTAAAAATTGTTACATAAATGCAGTATGTGACCTTTTGAGACTAGGTTATTTTGACTCTGATCAAAAAAAATGTTTTTTTTGAGATGGAGTCTCACTCTGTCACCCAGACTGGAGTGCAGTGGCACGATATCGGCTTGCTGCAACCTCTACCTCCAGGGTTCAAGCAATTCTCCCCAAGTAGCTGGGATTACAGGTGCACGACACCACACCCAGCTAATTTTTGTATTTTTAGTAGAGGCAGGGTTTCACCATGTTGGCCAGGCTGATCTCGAACTCCTGACCTCGGGTGATCCGTCCACCTCGGCCTCCCAAAGTGCTGGGATTATAGGTGTGAGCCACCATGCCCACCCAGTTTGTTCTTTTTTATTGCTGAATAGTATAGATATTCCGTAGTTTATCCCTTCAGCCATTGAAGGAGATTTGACTTGTTTCCAGTCTGTGACTTACAAATAAAGCTGCTATGAACATTCAGCTACATATGAACCTATATACAGGTTTTCATGTAGACATAAGTTTTCATTTATCTGGCATAAATGCCCAGGAGTACAATTTCTGGGTCCTATGTTAAGTATGTGTTAGTTTAAAATGCTGCCAAACCATTTTTCAGAGTGACTGTACCATTTTACATTCCTACCAGCAATGCAGGGCAGATCCAATTTCTCTGCATGCTCACCAGCATTTAGTATTGTATTATTATTACTATTATTATTTTTTGAGACAGGATCCCACTCTGTTGCCCAGACTGGAGTGCAGTGGCCTTATCATGGCTCACTGCAGCCTTGATCTCCCAAGCTCAAGCCATCCTCCCACCCCAGCCTCCTGAGTAATTGGGACCACAGGTGTGTACCAACATGCCCGGCTAATTTTTTTTTTTTTTAGAGATGTGGTCTCACTATGTTGCCCAGGCCAGTCTTGAATTTCTGGGCTCAAGTGATCCTCCCATCTCACCCAGCACTCTCAAAGTGCTGGGATTACAGGTATGAGCCACCACACCAGGACTGTCATTATTTTTAAATTTTGGCCGTTCTAATTGGTGTAAAGTAATATCTCATTGTCTTAACTTGCATTTCTCTAATGGCTGGTGATGTTGAATATCTTTTCATATGCTTATTTGCCATCCTTGTATTCTCTTTGGTAAAATATATATCTATGTCTTTTGCTCATTTTAAAATTGATAGTTTTTTACTGTTGAGTTTTGAGAGTTCTTTATTCTAAGTACAAGTCTTTGTCAATTTGCAAATATTTTCTCTCAATCTAACTTGTCTTTTCATCTTAACAAGGTCTTTTGCAGAGCAAATACTTTTAATTGCTCTCAAACATTTAAAAGTTTGATGTAGGCCGGGCGCGGTGGCTCAAGCCTGTAATCCCAGCACTTTGGGAGGCCGAGATGGGCGGATCATGAGGTCAGGAGATCGAGACCATCCTGGCTAACACTGTGAAACCCC
>NW_016806164.1:43528-44427 GCF_001698545.2 Rhinopithecus bieti
CCTGAGTAGCTGGGATTACAGACACGCACCACCATGCCTGGCTAATTGAGACTCCATCTCAAAAAAAAAAAAAAAGAAAGAAAGAAAAAGTGTACTGTTTTGGTTTTTTACCAAGCAAGAAGGAATATTTTGAGACAGGAGAATTTAGATTTAACGGTGATAATAAAAAGAAGAATGGGAGGAGGGTGAGTCTTACCTAAAGTTTGGCAGCAGAGTAACCCAGGTCATCCTATTCATTTCCTGCTTCGGAGGAGTTGGGATACAACTCTTAGGTTTTATCTCATTCTACAGGGAGGTAGGGTTTTATCTTTCTGAATTGTTTTAGAAACAATTGTTTTATCTTCCTTACAGAAGCGCATCAAGACTGGATGGTTCCTATGACTGTATTCTCTACTAAGGTAGATAAAATAACTAATAGTAGTGTCAATAGAGTGGACACAGCTATAGACTTACTATGTCTTAATGATTAAGCAGTCAAAATAAATGTGTTGCAAGATGTGTTAAGTACTAGAAGACAAGTATGTATTTTGGAAATAGCTCTGTTTAAAACCCCAAGAGAGGAAGTAGTGTCACTCCAGCCATATGTGTGCCTTTTCTTCCCTTAGAAGCTTTCAATTTTCAGCTGGGCATGGTGGCTCACGCCTGTAATCCCAACACTTTGGGAGGCCGAGGTGGGCAGATCACCTGAGGTCAGGAGTTCAAGATCAGCCTGGCCAATATGGTGAAATCCCCATCTCTACTAAAAATACAAAAATTAGCTGGGCATGGTGGTGCATGCCTGTAATCCCAGCTACTTGGGAGGCTGAGGCAGGAGAATCACTTGAACCTGGAAGGCAGAGGTTGCGGTGAGCTGAGACCATGCCATTGTATTCCAGCCTGGGCAGCAGAGTAAAACTCTG
>NW_016806165.1:0-799 GCF_001698545.2 Rhinopithecus bieti
TGACAAAAATAGTGCTACCAAACAACTCCATAAAAACAGTGGTGTAAATCTGATTGATGAATTCAAACATCTCACAGCTGTTTCTCAGGATGCTTCTTTCTAGTTTTTATCAGAGTTTGTATCCTTTTTCACCATAATCCTCAATGCACTATGGGATACTCCATTCCAGATTCCACGAAAAAAGTGTTGGCAAGCTTCTCAATGAAAAGAAAAGTGTAACTCTGTGATGTGAATTCACACATCCTAAAGCAGTTTCACAGAAAACTTCTTTCTGGTTTTTACCTGAAGATTATGCCTTTGTCACTGTACGTTTCAATGTACTTCCAAATACCCTATTGCAGATTCCATGAAAACGGTGTTATCACGCTGCTGAATGAAAAGAACTGTTTGCCTGTGTAAGATGCATTCATACATCACAAAGCAGTTTCTCAAAAAGCTTCTTTCTGGTTTTTATCTGAGGATATTTTCTTGTTTACTGGGGGCCTCAATGCACTCCCAAGTATCCCTTTTCAGATTCCATGAAAATTGGGTTAGCAAATGGCTCCATGAAAAGAAAGGTGTAAATATCTGAGACGAATTCAAACATCTCAAAGAACTTTCTCAGAAAACTTCTTTCTAGTTTTTATCTGAGGTTATTTCCTTTGACACCGTAGGCTTCAATGCGATCCAAAATATTCCGTCTCAGATTACCCAAAAACAGCGCTACCAAACTTAACCATGAAAAGAATCGTGTAACTCTGTGAAATGAATTAACACATCACAACACAGTCTGTCATAAAGCTTCTTTCTAATTTTTGTC
>NW_016806166.1:0-798 GCF_001698545.2 Rhinopithecus bieti
TAGGCGCTGGAGATCTAGCAGAGCACAGAAGTGACAAAAATCCCTGCCCTGTGGAGCTTATAGTCTAGTGTCATTTTTTAAAATTTGTGTTTGAAGAGTTTCTTTTTTTCTGTAATTTATTTCTCAAGATTGCATTTTTTAGAAATCTTCAAGATACAATTTCATAATTAATACTCATTGCTACTATATACTGAAGATCATGTAGGTTGTTAAATGCTTTTATTTATCTTTTTGAGAGCTCAACCATTATCATTATGCCAACCTCAATTTTTCAGGTTGGCCTAAAGGAAATAGTTCCGGCCGGGCGCAGTGGCTCACGCCTATAATCCCAGCACTTTGGAAGGCCAAGGTGGGGGCGGGGATCACTCGAGGTCAGGAGTTCAAGACCAGGCTGGCCAACATGGCGAAACCCCCGTCTCTACTAAAATACAAAATTTGCTGGGGGTGGTGGTGAACACCTGTAGTCCCAGCTACTAAGGAGGCTGAGGCAAGAGAAGCACTTGAACCCAGGAGGCGGAGCTTGCAGTGAGCTGAGATCATGCCACTGCACACCAGCCTGGGTAACAGAGTGAGACTCCGTCTCAAAATAAAATAAAATAATAAAATTAAATTAAAGGAAATAGTTCCAAACATTTAGGGATTTCTTTATATACAAGTTTGTATATTCATAATGAAATATATCAACATATTCTTCTAAAGCAGTTGAAAGTTGGGTTCATTTTAAGGGAAAATATCTAAAATCTAAGTTTGTTGTTTTAGTTATATAAACAAATATGGCTACGCGCACCGGAAGACGGA
>NW_016806167.1:0-795 GCF_001698545.2 Rhinopithecus bieti
GGAGAGGGGAGAGGGGAAAGGGGAAAGGGGAAAGGGGAAAGGGAAAGGGAAGGAAAGGAAAGGAAGAAAAGAAGATACTTTTAAAGCAACTGAATTACAGACTGAAGGAGTTTCAAATGTGTGCAGTGCAGAGACCATGTGTTCGGGTCAGGGAAGCCCAGTATCTACACTGAAATCTCATAGCTAGCTAGCTTGTTCCTGCTCTTCAGCTTCTCTGTTCTCTACATTCTAACCCACAGTTCATTTAGAAGTGGCAGGGGACATTGTTGGGGGAGGGGAGGGCAGCTATCCACTTCCATCTGGGGTCCTCAACCTTGGCTGCCTGTGAGACTCTCCTGGGGAGGTTTAAAAATCCAGATACTCACAGTATGCCTCAGCCAGATTCAATCAAGATCTGTAAGGAGACCTCAATCGTCAGTGTGGTTTTAAGCTCCCAGGTGACTCTTAGGTGCAGCCAGGGCAGGAACCAGTGATTTACACAGACAACACATTTCTTTTTTTTTTTTTTTTTTTGAGGCGGAGTCTCGCTATGTCGCCCGGACTGGAGTGCAGTGGCCGGATCTCAGCTCACTGCAAGCTCCGCCTCCTGGGTTTACGCCATTCTCCTGCCTCAGCCTCCCACGTAGCTGGGACTACAAGCGCCCGCCACCTCGCCTGGCTAGTTTTGTATTTTAGTAGAGACAGGGTTTCACCGTGTTAGCCAGGATGGTCTCGATCTCCTGACCTCATGATCCGCCCGTCTCGACCTCCCAAAGTGCTGGGATTACAGGCGTGAGCCACCGCGCCCGGCCCAGA
>NW_016806168.1:0-1771 GCF_001698545.2 Rhinopithecus bieti
TATGTCTCGGAAGCCAACCTTAAGCAGTTTTACATGTTTTTACAAATACGTAAAAATCCATCAATTCCTTATGATACTCAAAAATTTTCTTTTTTTTTTTTTTTTTTTTTTTTTTTTTTTTTTTTTTTTTTTTTTTTTTGAGGCGGAGTCTCGCTCCGTCGCCCGGACTGGAGTGCAGTGGCCAGATCTCAGCTCACTGCAAGCTCCGCCTCCCGGGTTCACGCCATTCTCCTGCCTCAGCCTCCCGAGTAGCTGGGACTACAGGCGCCCGCCACCTCGCCCGGCTAGTTTTTGTATTTTTAGTAGAGACGGGGTTTCACTGTGTTAGCCAGGATGGTCTCGATCTCCTGACCTCGTGATCCGCCCGTCTCGGCCTCCCAAAGTGCTGGGATTACAGGCTTGAGCCACCGCGCCCGGCCCGATACTCAAAAATTTTAAAAGCCTCTTTGGATTGCTAGGGCACAGATCCTGAAAACTGGTAAAGGAAATAATCAAGCTTTTAATTTTTTTCCTTTGTATGCAAACTGTATGTCAGGATAACAAATAGTTAATGTGAAAAAATCTTTGTAGTAGAACAGATAATTTAAAAGACATAGTAAAATTAGGAAAGTCATTATTTTGCAATCTTTAGTGATCTGAAGGAAGATCATCAGTGGTTTCTAAAACCAATGTGTAAAATGTTGATGGGGAACTTTGTAATAGATACATTGGGCTGACATTCCTTGAACCTACTACATAAGCTTCTCCGGAGTAAAAGTGGAACAACTGGACCTGATGCCTCTTCTGATGTGATGCCATAGGAATTACATAGTACCTACATGAAATATTATTGCAAAAAAAAGTATTTAAAATGTGAAGTTAATTAAGCCTATTGATCTACCTACTAGTTTTATAGCAAGTATTTAGAGACCCATACATTAAGCAACAATACAAAATGAAACCCACATTGAATTAGTCCAAATTTCTGTTTTCTCTTTCTTCACGTAAAAAGAATTTGAGTTCGAACTACCATGTGAACAGTTATTCTGAAAGATTACAAACACAGTGTCACTGAAGTTCAAAATGATCTCAGGAAGGGTATCTGATGTTCATTCATTCACATATTCCACAAAGATTTATTGGCCATCTACTGGAGGTCCAGCACTGCATTTAGTGCCATAGATTCAGAAATGCACATTAGAGTCTCTGTTCTGGATTTTATCATAATTTCCCCAAAAACTGGGACTTCATTCTTTTAGATGAAGTAAGTATGCAGAAATATTAGGAATGGAATAGGGAGAAAGAGCTCTGGCCTAGTTAGCTGAACATCTAATAGCTGATAAAGTAGATATTAGATATGATCCAGGACATACTAAAATGTAAATTTTTGATTGCCTGATATGGTTTATTCTCAATTTACTCATGGTTTCTTCAATTTGAAAAGAAAGTAGATAGATAGATAGATAGATAGATAGATAGATAGATAGATAGATAGATATTATATACTTGTGTACATATGTATACACTTGTATATATATTTATCTACATACTTATTGTGTGTATATATATATATATATAATTGTTGAAATCAGAAAACCCTTCAATTTTTGCTTTTTATGATTTGGTTAGCAGATATTTATGTTACAGATCTGTTTTCTTAAAAAAAAAAAAAAAAAAACAAAAAACTGTTGCAGAAAATTAACCTTAGGATGAAAGTCAGCCAGAAAAACAATGAATATTTTGTGTGATCAGTCACCAATGAGTTTTTACGTGAGTCAGTTGATTCTTAAAA
>NW_016806169.1:0-21359 GCF_001698545.2 Rhinopithecus bieti
CACCTGCAGCCCAGCACAGCTTGGGGCACTGGATAGAACTGGGAGAGAGCAGGACAGGCACTGAGGCCCCTGCCCCAAATGCTCACAGCCTGGGGAAAATGAGCAGATAGATGGGGGAGCAGGTGGATCCCCAGACACAACCACACAGTTCACACAGACTCACCGGGACTGGAGGGGGCAGGAGGCTCGCCATCCCTGCGTGGTTTCTCTCCTAATCTCACCCTGGGTTTCTCCCACACTTGATGCAGGTGATATTCAGCCGAGATTGTGGACTAAGAGTTGGTGCTGGAAGGGGTTAGACACCTTGGAGGTGTTGCTATGAGATGCAGGGATTTTGCATGTGAGAAGGACATGATTATGGGGGGAGCGGAGGGCAAACTGTCATGGGTTAAAATGTGTTCCCTATAAATTCGTGTGTTGAAGTCCTAATCCCCAGGACCTCAGAATGTGACCTTGTTTGGAAACAGAGTCTTTGCAGGTGCAGTCAAGTTCAGATGAGGTCACTCTGGAGTAGGGCGAGCCTCTGATCTGATATGACTACTGTCCTCATCAAAAGGGGGAATCTGGGCACAGACAGCATGTGGGGAGAACGCCCTGTGAAGATGGCGCTGCTCCCACAAGCCAGGAGCAGCAGAGATGGCCAGCAACGCCTAGCAGCCAGGAGACAGCCTGGGACAGAGTCTCCCGTGACACAGAGGAGTCAGCCTCACCGAGGCCTCCATCCCAGATGCCCGGCCTCCTGAAGCAGGACAGAATAAACTGTTGTTTAAGCCACGCAGTCTGGGGTGCCGTGTTGCCAGGGCCGCAGCTAACAGATACGGGTGTTGTCCTGAGCCGCCAGCCCCACAGGCTGCACGAGAACTCCCTGCCCCAGCCCAGCACAGTCTCCCCAGCCCCCTGGGTGTGCCATGGGCAGTGTGGGGCCCCTCACTCCGTCCTCCCCCACTCTGGGAGGTTGAGCCCATAATGAGCTCCATGGGGTGAAGCCAGAGCCGGAGGCTGGGAGCCAACTGGGAGTGCACGGCCGGAGGATGGATTTCCCCAGGGACCCACACGTGTACCTCCACCTGCCTCCTAGACATTCTCTCTGAGGGCAGGGCTGGTGCCAGCTCGGGGATCCAGCAGGGTCACAAGGGTGAGCCAGGTCCTTGTGGAGAGCACACTTAGTTGGGGGACATGATTTCCCCTCGCAAGTGTCCATTCTAGATGCTTCCTGTTCCATTCTGGACACTTCCTGTGCTACACCTCCTCAGGCTTTTGGTCTTCCCACCCCCTCTGGCTTCAACCCGTCCCCTGCTACCTCCCACCTCCAAGTTAACCCTTGCCCAGCTCCTCCCTCTCTCCAGAGATTCCACCTGGCAAGGTCCCTGCTGAACTCAGTCCAGGCTCCCCCAGCACAGATGGGACCCTTGCACCTGCCCTTGGCCCTCCCCACTTTGCATGATACCAGCACCCCCAGGCCCCAGGGAGACCCCATTTCTCACTCTACTGCTGGCCCAGTGGCCCTGGAGTCCCACTACAACTCGGGTGTGCCCCTGGCCTCTGAGGAAGCGGAGTGCCCTGCCCCTAGCCAGGCCATCCCCTCTGCTCAATCCCAGGGCCCTGCTCACTACCTCTTCCCCTCACCTGCACCACAGGCTCTGGCCGACTCTGCCCAGGCCCTGAACGGGCCCCTCTGACTCCCCTCTGCTGGTACACTGCCCTGCACCACCTCAGCTTCAGTGTGTTCATCCACCTGTCCCATGTCCCCTCGGTCCCCAGGGGCAGAGCTGGTGGCCCTGGTTCCTGGCAGTCCATCTGGTTCCTTCTGGAGCACCAGCCTCAGGGGTCTTCCTGCCCAGAGTCCACTCGAACCAGCCCTGGGACCCTCCTGGCCTCAAGCACACGTTTCCCCTGCAGCCCGACCCACCCCTGCCTGTGAGCTCAGCCCAGAGCCCTGGAGCGCCTTGCCTTCTCCATCCCAACTCGCCCTTGCCAGCTGCTCAGCGGGATGGGCTGACACTCCCCTCCCTGCACCATGAGTAAGAGCCACCTGGGGAGACGCCCAGGCAAAAGCAGCCACCAGGGCCCAGTGGGGGCCAGAAGGCTCAGGTGAGAGGTCCTGGTATTGAGAGGCTGAGACCATGGGCGGAATGGGCATGATCCTTGCCAGTCTCAGTCCAGCCCCAGGGAATCAGGGACAGATAAAAGAGCAGTGCACAAGGTCCAGGCGCCCCACCTTCTCCCGTGAGTAAGGGGCACCCACCACCCCCATCCCCACACACCCAGGAGGCAGCCTCGGCTGTGTCTGGACTCCCCCTCGCCCTCTGACACACAAACCACCAGAAGAAAAGGGAACTTCAGGAAGTAAGCAGTGCCCCCGGTTTCAATCCTGTTCTTAGTCTTTGCAGGGTGCAGGGGTGGAGTTCCCACCTCTGGGGACCTGGGACCTGAGCTGTGATTTCCTAGGAGGACAAATAGCGGCTGACAGTGGGGGCGGGGCCGCCCACATGAACCGCGACAGAGCAGGAAGGGCTGAGACCCCCACCTCGATGAGTGGGGTCAGCACAGGGCAGGAGCACAGGCTTCGGAGAAGGACAGAGCCTGGGGCCAGCCGTGGGTCTCCTGGACCTGAGCTGCTCAACAGGCTGCAAGAGGCTGGGGAGACACTGGGGCGAGGCTGGCACCACACGGAGGCCCAAGCAGAGCCAGCATGGCGGAGGTGGGCAGGCTTCAGGCACAGATGCCCACCCAGTGCCAGACGACGGGGCCCGTGGGCAGGGGCTTCCCAGCCAACAGGGCAGGACACACTAGAGGCTGACTGAGGCCTCCAGGACCACCGGGCTGGGATCACGAGGAACATGACGGGATGTGGCAGAGCCGGCCGTGGAGCGATGCTAGGATGGCCAGGACTGACTTGAGCTGAGGAGGCAGCAGAGCGAGGGAGGAGGAGAAGCCCCAGGGAGGGGTTGTCCAGGCCGGCAGCATCACCGGAGCCCAGGGCAGGGTCAGCAGTGCTGGCCGTGGGGCCCTCTTCTCAGCCAGGACCAAGTACAGCAGGTGAGATGGGAGCAGAGCAGGGAGGGTGATGTGGCAGCAGGACGGGAGGGTGGAAGTGAAGGATCCCAGAGGCAGAGGCAGGGACAGGGGACGGACAGGGGCTGGGCTCAGAGCCAGTTGACGGGGCTGGGGCACCTGCTGGTGGGGAGCAGGGCTGTGGTCAGCAGCGGAGAGGAGGGGAGAGCTGTGCTGAGTGCATGGGCGGGAGGAGAGAAGAGCCCAGGGAGGCCCAGGGAGGCCCAGAAAGGCCCAGAAAGGCCCAGAGCACAGCAGGCCTGGGGTGAGAGAAGGGGCTGAGGCTCCATGGGTTCCGGGAGCTGACCCAGCAGAGCAGAGGCCACTGAGCTGAGGTTCAGGAGAGGCTTCCAGAGCAGGAGCAGTGCCGGGACGGGAGGATCCAGGAGCTCAGCCAGGAGGGGGACATGGGCAAGGGACTCTACTGGGGAGACCTGACTGGACACAGGGGTCTTCACAGCAAAGGGAACAAGCCAAGTGCTGCAAAAACAAAACTGAGGCCAGAAAAAAGAGCCCACACCTGGACAGAGGGTGCCAGGACAGGCAGGGGGCAACAGTGGTCTGAGTGACGTTGCTGCCCCGGGTTCAGGGAGGGTAGAATGAGCAGGAGGCAGACATTGGAGCTCAGGGGACCAGGACCGAGCAGCCGCAGGTGCACAGGGCAGGTGGGGGCAGGAGGAGCAGGAGGCAGCTCCTGAAGCTCAGGGGACCAGGACAGAGCATCTGAAAGTAAACAGGGGCCAGTGGGGTGACAGGGTGAGCAGGGGGCAGCTCCTGGAGCTCAGGGGACCAGGACCGAGCAGCCGCAGGTGACCAGGGGCTGGTGAGGGCCAGGATGAGCAGGGAGCAGCTCCTGGAGCTCTCAGAGCCAGGGCAGAGCCGTCGCAGGTGAGAAGGGTTCAGTGAGAGATGAGCAAGCAGGGGCAGCTCCAGGAGCTCTGGAAACCAGGGCTGAGCAGCCGCAGGTGAGCAGGGGCAGGTGGGAGGCAGGACGCGCAGGGGGTAGCCTCTGGAGCTCAGGGAACCAGGGCAGAACAGCCTCAGGTAAGCAAGGCAGTGGGGAGACAGGAGGAGCAGGGGGCAGCTCCTGGAGCTCAGGGGACGAGGACAGAGCAGCCGCAAGTGAGCAGGGGCAGGTGGGAGGCAGGACGCGCAGGGGGTAGCCTCTGGAGCTCAGGGAGTCAGGGCAGAATAGCCTCAGGTGAGCAAGGCAGGTGGGAGACAGGGGGAGCAGGGGACAGATTCTAGAGCTCAGGGGATGAGGGGAGGGCATCGGAAGGTGAGCAGGGGCTGGTGGGAGGCAGGACGTGCAAGGGCCAGCCCGTGGAGCTCAGAGAACCAGGGCAGAGCAGTCTCAGATGAGCAGGGCTCAGGGGGAGGTGGGCAGCAGGGGGCAGCTCCTGGAGCTCAGGGGACCGGGGCAGAGCAGCCGCAGGTGAGCCGGGGCTGGTGGGAGGCAGGACGAGCAGGGGGCAGCCCCTGGAGCTCAGGCAGCCAGGGCAGATCATCCACAAGTGAGCAGGGGCTAGTAGGAAGCAGGAGGAGCAGGGGGCAGCTTCTGGAGCTCAGAGCACCAGGGCACAGCAGCCTCAGGTGAGGAGGGGTAGGTGGGAGGCAGAATGAGCAGGGGGCAACCCCGGGAGCTCAGGGGACAAAGCAAGAGCATCAGAAGGTGAGCAGGACTGAGGCTCTGGCCTCAGGGAGCCAGGGCGGAGCAGCTACAGGTGAGCAGGGCCGGTGGGAAGCAGGGGGAGCAGGTGGGCAGCCCCTGGAGCTCAGAGAGCCAAGGCAGATCATCCACACTTGAGCAGCGGCTGGTGGGAAGCAGGAGAAGCAAGGGACAGGCACTGGAGCTCAGAGGACCAGGGCAGAGCAGATGCAGGTGAACAGGGCCGGTGAGAGGCAGGACAAGCAGGTGACAAGCACTAGAGCTCAGGGCACAGCAGCCACAGGTGAGCAGGCCGGTGGGAGGCAGCACTCAGCTCCTAGACTTCGGCAGGAGCTGGGCAGTTGCTGGCAGCTGACAGCTGAGGGCTGGTGAAAGCACAGTGCAGCCTCCTGGTACAGGGAAGGGGGTGTGAGCCCATCCCACTGAGCACCTGGCAAGGGTGAGCTAGGATGGAGAAGGGAAGGCATTCCAGGACTCAGGGCTCAGCTCACAGGCAGGGGCAGGTCCGGATGCAGGGGAACAAGTGCTGAGACCAGGGCTGACCCCAGTGGACCCTGGGCAGGAAGGCCACTGAGGCTGGCGCTCCAGAAGGAACAAGATGGGCTGCCAGGAGCCAGGGCCACCAGCACAATGAAGCTGAGTGGAGGTGGTGCAGGGCAGTGCACCAGCACAGGGGAGACAGAGGGGCCCGTTCAGGGCCTGGTCAGAGTCGGCCAGAGCCTGTGGTGCAGGTGAGGGGAAGGGGTAGTGAGCAGGGCCCTGGGGCTGAGCAGAGGGGATGGCCTGGCTGGGGGCAGGGCACTTACCTTCCTCAGAGGTCAGGGCACACCTGACCTGCAGTGGGACTCCAGGGCCACTGGGCCAGTGGCAGAGAGAAATGGGGCCTCCCTGTGGCCTGAGGGTCCTGGCGCCATGCAGGGTGGGGAGGGCCAAGGGCAGCTGCAAGGCTCCTACCTGTGCTGGGGGGACTGGGCTGAGCCCAGCAGGGACCTTGCCGGGGGAAGCTCTGGAGAGGGAGGAGGTGGGCTGGTGGCCAAGAAGGCCAGGCCAGGGCTGGGAGGGTGAGGGTGTGGTGACGCAGCCTCCGGAAGTAATGCAGGACACTGGGGAGGCATGGGGCATCAATGCACTCAGGGCCCTGACCTGGGATGGTGCACACTGGGGCTAAGGGGAAAGGGGGGAGACGCTGAGGAGGGGGTTCCCAGGGGGCTATTCCAAGGCAGGAGGTTCCGGGGCCCTGGGGCTGAGGGTGCTGACCCTATGCAGTGTCTGGCCCCTCTGCTGCACAGAAAAACAGGGCCCTGGAGGGCAGAGGGCAGGCTACGACCAGGGCCCTGGGCAAGTCAGGCCCACTCACTAGGGGAGGGCCACGCTGGGGCGGCAGGGTCAGGGGGTTCGGGGGACCCACGAGAAGCCATCTGAGAACAGTGGCCACTGGTCAAGCCAGGCACCCATAAAAGGCTGGAGTGGGGCCGACGGGCATGAGCCGTTCCTGAGGTGGCACCGATGGCCAGAGCCGAGGCCAAGCTAGAGGCCCTGGGCTGTGCTGACTCCCTGCAGACACAGAGCACTAACCCGGCTGCCCAGCCCCGCCTCCTAGGCTGCAGGGGTGCCTGCCGAAGGGTACCGCAGGGCCGCTGCTCCTGCAAGCCTTCTGGGGCAGGCTGGGCCTGACCTTGCCTTTGGGGCAGGGAGGGGGCCAAGGTGAGGCAGGTGGCACCAGCCAGGTGCACACCCAATGCCCGGGAGCCCAGACTCTGGACCCTCGCTGAGAGACAAGAATGGAGGGGCCTCTGCGCCCTGGGCCCAGCTCTGTCCCACACCATAGTCACATGGCGCCACCTCTCTTGCAGCCTCCACCAAGGGCCCATTGGTCTTCCCCCTGGCGCCCTCCTCCAGGAGCACCTCCCAGAGCACAGCGGCCCTGGGCTGCCTGGTCAAGGACTACTTCCCCGAACCCGTGACCGTGTCTTGGAACTCAGGCGCCCTGACCAGCGGCGTGCACACCTTCCCGGCTGTCCTACAGTCCTCAGGGCTCTACTCCCTCAGCAGCATGGTGACCGTGCCCTCCAGCAGCTTGGGCACCCAGACCTACACCTGCAACGTCGTTCATGAGCCCAGCAACACCAAGGTGGACAAGAAAGTTGGTGAGAGGCCAGCGAGGGAGGGGGGGTGTTTCCTGGAAGCCAGGCTCAGCCCTCCTGCCTGGACAAACCCTGGCTGCGCAGCCCCAGCCCAGGGCAGCAGGGCAGGACCTGTCTGTCTCCTCACCCAGAGGCCTCTGCCCACCCCACTCATGCTCAGGGAGAGGGTCTTCTGGCTCTTTCCACCAGACTCGGGGCAGCCATAGGCTGGATGCCCCTACCCCAGGCCCTGCACACACAGGGGCAGGTGCTGGGCTCAGACCTGCCAAGAGCCATATCTGGGAGGACCCTGCCCTGACCTAAACCCACCCCAAAGGCCAAACTCCACTCCCTCATTTCAGACACCTTATCGCCTCCCACATCCCAGTAACTGACAATCTTCTCTCTGCAGAGCTCCCATGTCGTTCCACGTGCCCACCGTGCCCAGGTAAGCCAGCCCCGGCCTCGCTCTCCAGCTGAATGTGGGACAAGTGCCCTAGAGTGACCTGTGTCCAGGGACAGGCCCTGCACGGGTGCTGACACGTCCACCTCCATCTCTTCCTCAGCACCTGAACTCCTGGGGGGACCATCAGTCTTCCTCTACCCCCCAAAACCCAAGGACACCCTCATGATCTCCCGGACCCCTGAGGTCACATGCGTGGTGGTGGACGTGAGCCAGGACGACCCCGATGTCAAGTTCAACTGGTACGTGGACGGCGTGGAGGTGCACAATGCCCAGACGAAGCCGCAGGAGAAGCAGTACAACAGCACGTACCGCGTGGTCAGCGTCCTCACAGTCCTGCACCAGGACTGGCTGAACGGCAAGGAGTACACGTGCAAGGTCTCCAACAAAGCCCTCCCGGCCCCCGTCGAGAAAACCGTCTCCAAAGCCAAAGGTGGGACCCGCGGGGCGCGAGGGCCACGAGGACAGAGGCCGGCTCGGCCCACCCTCTGCCCTGGGAGTGACCGCTGTGCCAACCTCTGTCCCTACAGGGCAGCCCCGAGAGCCGCAGGTGTACACCCTGCCCCCGTCCCGGGAGGAGCTGACCAAGAACCAGGTCAGCCTGACCTGCCTGGTCACAGGCTTCTACCCCACCGACATTGCCGTGGAGTGGGAGAGCAACGGGCAGCCGGAGAACAACTACAAGACCACCCCACCCGTGCGGGACTCCGACGGCTCCTTCTTCCTCTACAGCAAGCTCACCGTGGACGAGAGCAGGTGGCAGCCTGGGAACACCTTCACATGCTCCGTGATGCATGAGGCTCTGCACAACCACTACACCCAGAAGAGCCTCTCCCTGTCTCCGGGTAAATGAGGGCGACACCCGGCAAGCCCCCGCCCCCCGGGCTCTCGGGGTGGCGCGAGGATGCTTGGCCCGCACCCGTGTACGTACTTCCCAGGCGCCCGGCATGGAAATAAAGCACCCAGCGCTGCCCTGGGCCCCTGCGAGACTCTGATGGTTCTTTGCGCGGGTCAGGCCGAGTCTGAAGCCTGAGGGGCATGAGGGAGGCCGAGCGGGTCCCACTGACCCCACACTGGCCCGGGCTGTGCAGGTGTGCCTGGGCCACCTAGGGTGGGGCTCAGCCAGGGGCCGCCCTCGGCGGGGTGGGGGGCTTTGCCAGCGAGGCCCTCCCTCCAGCAGCAGCTGCCCTGGGCTGGGCCACCAGAAGCCTAGGAGCCCCCTGGGGACAGGCACACAGCCCCCGCCTCTGTAGGAGACTGTCCTGATCTGTGAGCTCCCTGTCCTCAGACCCCCTGCCCACTCGGGGGCATGCCTAGTCCATGTGCGAAGGGACAGGCCCTCCCTCACCCATCTGCCCCACGACACTAACCCCTGGCAGCCCTGCCCAGCCTCGCACCCGCATGGGGACATAACCGACTCCTGGGGACACGCACTCTCGGGCCCTGTGGAGGGACTGGTCCAGATGCCCACACACACACTCAGCCCAGACCCATTAAACCCCGCACTGAGGTTGGCCGGCCACACACACACGTACGCCTCACACGGGCGACCTGCACAGCACCCAGACCAGAGCAAGGTCCCCGCACACGTGAACACTCCGCGGACACAGGCCCCCACGAGCCCCACGCAGCACCTCCAGGCCCACGAGCCACTCAGCAGCTTGTCCACATGCTGACCAGCTCAGACAAACCCAGCCCTCCTCTCACAGCAGAGCCCCTGCAGCCGCCGCACACACACAGGCCCCCACACACAGGGGAACACACGCCACATCGCGTCCCTGGCTCTGGCCCACTTCCCAGTACCGCCCTTCCCTGCAGCTGGGGTCACATGAGGGGTGGGCTTCGCCATCCTCCTGCCCTCTGGGCCTCAGGGAGGGACACGGGAGACGGGGAGTGGGTCCTGCTGAGGGCCGGGTCGCTATCTAGGGCCGGGTGTCTGGCTGGGCCCCGGGGCCAAAGCTGGTGCACAGGGCGGGCAGCTGCGGGGAGCTGACCTCAGAACACTGTTGGCTCATCCCGGCCGGGCCCTACATCCTGGGCCCCGCCACAGAGGGAATCGCCCCCAGAGGCCCGAGCCCAGAGGGACAGAGCACTGACCACCCCCTTCCTGTCCAGAGCTGCAACTGGAGGAGAGCTGTGCGGAGGCGCAGGACGGGGAGCTGGACGGGCTGTGGACGACCATCACCATCTTCATCACACTCTTCCTGCTAAGCGTGTGCTACAGTGCCACCGTCACCTTCTTCAAGGTCGGCCGCACGTTGTCCCCAGCTGTCCCTGACACTGTCCCCCATGCTGTCACAAACTGTCCCTGACACCGTTCCCCAGTCTCTCACAAACTATCCCTGGCACTGTCCCCCATGCTGTCCCCACCTGTCCAACAGTGTCCCCCAGGCTGTCTCCACCTGTCCCTGACACTGTCCCCCATGCTGTCCCCACCTGTCCCTGATGCTGTCCCCTATGCTGTCCCCAGCTGTCCGACACTGTCCCCCACACTGTCATAAACTGTCCATGACACTGTCCCCCCCAGTGTCCCCAGTGTCTCTGACACTGTGACCCATGCTGTACCCACCTGTCCAACAGTGTCCCCCATGCTGTCTCCATGTGTCCCTGATGCTGTCCATCATCCCTGACACTGTCCCCCATGCTGTCCCCACCTGTCCCTGACACTGTCCCCCATGCTGTCCCCACCTTTCCCCAATGCTGTCCCCCACACTGTCCCCACCTGTCCCCAACACTATCCCCCATGCTCTACCCACCTGTCTCCGACCCTGTCCAACACACTGTGCCCACCAGTCCCAGATACTGTAGGCCACACTATCCCCACCTGTCCCCAACACTGTCCCCATGCTCTTTTCTCCTGTCCCTGACATTGTCCCCATGCTGTCTTCTCCTGTCTCCTCCTATCCCTGACACTGTCCCCCATGCTGTCCCCACCTGTCCCCAATACTATCCTCGACACTGTCTCCACCTGTCCCTGACGCTGTCCCCCACACTGTCCCCGGTCCCTGACACTGTCCCCCATGGTATCCCTACCTGTCCCCAACACTGTCCCCATGCTGTTCCCTCCTCTCCCTGACAGTGTCCCCACAGTCCCCACCTGTCCCCGACACTGTCCCCATGCTGTCCCCAACACTGTCCCCATGCTGTCCCTATCTGTCCCCAACACTGTCCCCACAGTCCCCACCTGTCCCCTGACACTATCCCCCATGCTGTCCCCTCCTGTCCCCTCCTATCCCCGACACTGTCACCCATGCTGTCCCCACTTGTCCCCCAGTCTCCACCTGTCCCTGACACTGTCTCCCACTCTGTCCCCTAAAATCCCTGACACTGTCCCCCACGTTGTCCCCTCTTATATGCAACACTATCCCCCACGCGGTCCCCACCTGTCCCTGATGCTGTCCTCCACACTGTCTCCATCTCTCCCTGACACTATCCCCCACGCTGTCCTCACCTGTCCCCGACACTCTCCTCCATGCTGTCCCCACCTGTCCCTCACATAGTCTCCACCTGTCCCTGACACTGTCTCCCACTCTGTCACCTACAGTCCCTGACACTATCCCCCACGCTGTTGCCTCCTGTACGCAACACTGTCCCTCACGATGTCCCAACCTGTCCCCGACACTCTCCTCTATGCTGTCCTCACCTGTCTCTGACACTCTCCCCCACGCTGTCTCCACCTGTCCCTGACACTGTTCTCCATGCTGTCCCCTCCTGTATGCAACACTGTCCCCCATGTAGTGTTGGGGGACATGGGGAGTGTCCCCACCTGTCCCCGACACTCCCCCATGGTGTCTCTACCTGTCCGTGACACTGTCCCCAATGTAGTCTCCACCTGTCCCCCACGCTGTCCCTGACACTGTCTTCTGTACTGTCCACATGCTGTCGGTGCCCTGGCTCTGCTCTCCATGTCCAAGCCTCAGAGTAGGCAGTGGTGTGGCTCTGGCAACTGGGTGCCCTGAAGGGGGGATGGGCCTCGGGGGCAGGGCTGTGGCCTGGGTGGCCTGAGGGATGGGTGGGCCTCGGGGGCAGGGCTATGACCTCGGTAGCCTGAGGGGTGGGTGGGCCTTGGGTGCAGGGCCGTGGCCTCTCTCACTCCTGTGCTGTGCCTTGCCAACAGGTGAAGTGGATCTTCTCCTCGGTGGTGGACCTGAAGCAGACCATCATCCCCGACTACAGGAACATGATCGGGCAGGGGGCCTAGGGTCAACCTCTGCAGGGTGTCCAGGGCCACCCAGACCCCACACAGGAGTCATGGGCCATGCTCAGCCACCACCCAGGCCACACCTGCCCCCAGACCTTGCCACCCTCAACCCCATGGCTCTCTGGCCTCGCAGTCGCCCTCTAACCCCTGACACGCCCCCTTCCAGACCCTGTGCATAGCAGGTCTACCCCAGACCTCCACTGCTTGGTGCATGCAGGGCGCTGGGGGCCAGATGTCCCCTCAGCAGGACATCCCTGCCCTCTGGCCCACCAGGTGCTCACACAAAAGGAGGCAGCGGCCGGCATACCAGGAGCCCACCCAGGCAGGAGCTGGCCCTGGAGCCAACCCCGTCCACGCCAGAATCCTGAACACAGGTGTGGTTTCCACATGGTGAGTGGGAGCATCAGCCACCAAGGCGGGGAAGCCACAGCACCATCAGGACCTGCTGGGGAGGCTTCGGAGAGCTGCGAAGGCTCAGTCAGACGGCCTTCCTCCCAGCCCGCAGCCAGCCAGCCTCCGTTCTGGGCACTCCTGGGAACTGACATGAGGAATGAGGTTGTTCTTATTTCAAGCCAAGCACGCTGCTCTCCGGCTCCTGGGAAGAAGCCTCCCATGGAACAGGGTCTCGGTGCCAGCACCGCCCCTTGGCTGCCTGCCCACGCCGCTGGATTCTCGGGTGGAACTCGACCCACAGGGACAGCCAGCCCCAGAGTCTGCACTGGGGAGAGGAGGGACCAGGGCCAGGCCAAGGACACGGCCACCTCCCACCCACTCCACTCCGCGGAGATCACTCAGAGAAGAGCCCGGGCCACGTGGTCGCTGCAGGAGCCCTACAGGGCAAGGGCGAGGACAGCCCAAGGAAGGGGTGGGCATCTGCCCAGACAGGTCTCCCAGAGGAAGCCTGGTGACCAGGTCCCAGGCAGGCAAGACTCAGCCTTGGTGGGGCCTGAGGACAGAGGCGGCCCAGGAGCACCGGGGAGAGAGGTGGAGGGACACCAGGAGAGCCAGGAGCGTGAACACAGCACAACTCATCACAGAGGCTGAAGTCCAGCCCCAAGTCACGTGCAGCAGGAATAAGCAGCCACTCTGGGGGCAGGAGGTGGAGATAGAAGACGGCACAGAGGGTGCCCGTGGCCTTGGGAAAGCGGGGCTGCTGGCCACGACTGCCGGACAGAGGCTCCCACGCTCTGCTGCCCGCGTCACGCCGTTCGGTGAATGTCACGCAGAATCCGCAGACAGGAAGGGAGGCACCAGCGGGAGCGCGGCAAGCGCCTGCCTCGGCCGTCAGGGAGGACTCCCGGCCTCACTGGAAGGAGGTGCCACGATTTCAGCTTTGGTAGCTTTTTTCTTCTTTTAAATTTTCTAAAGCTCATTAATCATCTTTAATGTTTCTCGTTTTTGATGACAATAAAATATCCTTTTTAAGTCTTGTACTTTGTGATGGGAGCAGCCTTCCTGTGTTCACCCGCGTCCCGCACACGGTGGGAAGCAGAGTCGGGAGGCGGCTGGTCGAGCTGCACCTCGAGGGCTCCCTGCACACGACCCCCACCTCCAGCAGCCACACGCACTGCCCACGCGGCCCTCCCTGGCTGCTGTTGCTACATGGACCCCCGGGGCTTCTCCTCTTGCCTACATGGATGCAGTTTCTCCTCCTGCTGGGCACGGTGCTGCCTGCCCTGGTCACTCTGCATGGGGCAGGGCTTCCAGGACAAGCTGGGTTGAGGCCTGGGAGCTGGCTCAGGCTGGCCAGGCAGAGCCACACAGAGGGCCTTCCAGAATCAAGAGGTGGGTGTCAGATCTGTGTGAGTCAGCTCAGGACCACAGAGGGGCGGCTCGCACCCCAGACATCCATCCTCCCAGGCCTAGAGACCAGGAATCTGAGATCGGGATGCAGGCAGGGCTGGTTTCTCTCAAGCCCTCTCTCCTTGGCTTATACACACCGTCTCCTCCCTGGGTCCTCACATGGCCATCCCTCTGTGTGCCCGCGTCCTAAGCTTCTCTTCTTAGAAGAACACACATCAGATTAGATTAGTGATCTCATAGGAACGTAATGAGCTCTGTAAAGACCCCATCTCCAAACACAGTCACATTGTGAGGCTGGGGATTAAGACTTCAATATATGAATTTGTCGGGGTCACAACGTAACTCATAACAGTCCATACTCTGGTCCCCAAAATTCATGTTCTTCTCACATGCAAAATACATTGATCCTATCTCAGCATCCCCAAGTCTTAGCCCTTTCCGCATCAATTCTCAGCCTAAAATCTCATCGAAATATCACCTTAATCAGGTCTGGGTGAAACCTGGTGTGTGATTCATTCTGGGGCAAAATTCAGCCCGTAAGAGACATGTTGGGTGCCAGAAACAGGGACCAGGCCGGAGAGGCAGAGGTGGAGACAGACATTTTCAAAGATAAAGCTGGGCACTAGGTCACATAGCAAGGACAGATTTTCAACAGAAATAACTATTGCAACAGAAGAAAGAGTCCAGCAAGACCTGAACACACCTTCGTCTGTGCAGAGGCAACAGCCTTGTAAAGGGAGATGGTACAGGGAGCAGGGAGGGTGCTCGGGGCTCAGTCGTCGGGGAAGGGAAAAGTTGCCCAGCGCTGGTCAGCGTCGCTGGGATGGGGCCCGCTGTGTCCACGCTGGCCACTGTTGAGGTCAGGATTCTGTCCTCCCAGAGCCTGGAGACACCGGCCCCATCTTCCCAATGGGGACACTTCAGGGAGTGGCTCTCAGGTCCCGAGAAAGGCCCTCCTGGGTCACAGGAAATGCACAGACCTCGGGAACAGACAGAAGGACGTGTGGTCGCAGGCCTTTCAGCAGATGCCCTGAGAAAGGGAGGTCGGGGTTGGAGCAGTCAGTCAGTTCTGGTGCACGGAGCTTTCTCAGGCAGGTGTTGACGGGGCAGGGGTCGGCCTAGGGGTGCGGCCAGAAGCTGTTAGACACTGTTAGTGTCTGCTCAAGTCTTTACAAGCCAAAGTTGAGGCCGAGTGGAGAGGCTCCAAGGAGCCTGGCTGGAACTCAGTCAAGGAGATGGTCTTGTTACTGAGGTGGCTGCCGTGGCTGGGCTGGGAAGTGCCATCGGAGTTTCCTGTGGCAGGAGAGAGACCATCTCATCCAGGAAAAGGGGAGTGGTTGGATTCGTTGGTGTGGCATCGAGCAGCAGGAGCTGCACCAAACAGAGTTGGGGTGAAATCCCCAGACTCCAGGCCCTGCGGTGCCGTGGGAGGGCTCACTGCTGGAGGGTGGGCTCCAGGGGGCCTGGCCTCAACTGGGTGCTGAAGCCCAGCCCTTTAACTCTCAGGACACACTGCTGCAGCCCCACGGGGGACGAGGGAGACAGCACCTGGGGTGCAGGGCAGGCAGCTGCTGCCTCACCGGCTCTAGCCCAAGCCCATGGATGGCGTCCCAGAGATGCAGGAGAGCTTTGCCCAGAGAACGAGCCAGCCTGCAGGGACCCTGCTGGACAGGTCTCCACCCTCTGCCCTTCAAGCGGCCCTCGGGGCCTCCGGGTGCTCTGGTGGGGTGGGCTCCAGTCCACTGTCTGATGATAGACGGCCTGGCCAGGCTAAGGAAAGGAAATCCAGGGCAGTGCTGGGTGCTGTGTCATTCCGTGCCCTGAGCAGGCTGAGTTGGGAAGAAGCAGATGCTCCCTGCGGCTCCTGCCCCCTGCAGGGCCTGGCACCTGGACCAGGTTCCCTGGGGAAATTGGGCCCCTCCCTGAGGCACCCGGGCCCCACCTCCCCCTTTCCACCTGGGACCGAGCATCCTCCAGAGGGCCGGCCCTCCTGGAACAACCCTCCTGCAGGAACACCACGCCCAGCCCCAGGACCCTCCCTCAACTCTCCAGCAAGGCTGCACTGTTGGCGGCCCCTGCACACCCCCCAGCCATCCGTGCTGTGATGCAACATGACATGGTGTGACGTGGTGTGATGTCCCTGGTGTGACAGGGTGTAATGTGGTGTGATGTGACAGAACATGGTGTGATGTACTATGATGTGGTATGACAGAGTGTGACATCCCTGGTTTGATGTGATGTGGTGTGATGTGGTGCAATGTCCCTGGTGTGATGTGATGTGACATGACTGGACATGGTGTGATGTGATGTGACGCAGTGGGATGGGGTATGACATCCCTGGTATGATGAGGTATGACATGGTGTGATGTGGTGTGACAGAGTGTGACATCCCTGGTGTGATGTGGTATGATGGGGTATGACATGGTGTGATGTGGTAAGGTGTGACATGATGTGATGTGCTGTGACTGGGTGTGACATCCCTGGTGTAATGTGGTGTGATGAAGTGTAACTAGGGGTGATATAGTGTGATGTGGTGTGACATGTGATGTGGTGTGACATGATGTGATGTGATGGGGTGTGATGTGGTGTAACATGTGATGTGATGGGGTGTGACATTCCTGATGTGACGAGGTATGATGTGGTATGATGTGGTGTGACATAATGTGATGCAGTGTGATGTGATGGAGAGTGATGGGGTGCAACACTCCTGGTGTGATGTGGTGTGATGTGGTGTGATGTGGTGTGACATAATGTGATGGAATGTGATGGGGTGTGATGGGGTGTGACATGTGACATGGTGTGACATGATGTGATGTGGTGTAACATGTGATGTGGTGTGATGGGGTGTGACATCCCTGGTGTGATGGGGTATGATGTGTTGTGACATGGTGTGACAATGTGATGAGTGTGCCTCCCTGGTGTAATGTGGTGTGATGTAGCATGACATATGTGATGTGGCATAACATCCCTGGTGTGATGGGGTATGATGTAGCTGATGTGGTGTAATGTGATGTGTTGTGATGGGGTGTGATGTGGTGTGACATAATTCAACGTGGTATGTTGCGGTATGACAATGTGCTGTGGTGCGACATCCCTGGTGTGATGGAGTATGATGTAGTTTGACATGGTGTGATGTAATGTGATGTGGTGTAATGGGATGTGACATCTCTCGTGTGATGGGGTGTGATGGGGTGTGGTGTGACATGATGTGACGTGAGATGTGCTGTGACAGGGTGTCACCTCCTTGGTGTGATGTGATGCAGTGTGACATGGTGTGATGTGGCATGATGGGGTGTGACAGGGTACGACATCCCCAGTGTGATGATTTCCATGGTGTGATGTGGCGTGACATCCCTGGTGTGACAAAATGTGCTGTGGTGTGACATGTGACATGGTGTGACATTCCTGGTGTGACTCTTGTGTTGACATTTGTGGTCAGCCCAGGATACAGAGGTCCCTGTGGCCGAGGGAAGGGGGAGAATGGAACTATCTGAGCATGTTGACCTGGAGGAATCGGTGGCCCTTGAGTCCGCAAAGCCCACCCTGCCAGGTGCCCCTGCCCCATGGGACCCAAGTGGGCTTGCAGAGCAGCAAGCAGGACTCTGGTTAGACTGGAGGAAGGACCTGCCACCACGTGGCCTTGTGAGGGGACACAGAGCGAGGCTGCGACCTCAGCGTCCGCCCAGCACAGGGTGTTGCTGAAGCCCCTCCTGTCCTCTCAGCAGGGGTCCCAGAGCAAGGCCCGAGGCAGGCTGAAGAGAGGGGCAGAGGGAGAACGCTGGGGAGGCAGGGGTGAGGGGAGTGAGAGCCCAGGTTTCAGTTGAGCCCCTGCACAGGGAAGGAGCCTAGCTGAACACCCATCTCCCGACATGCTCCCAATCCTGCCCCTGCCCAACCACCTCCCAGAGGGTACCTCAGCCCTTCTGCTACCCACACCCAGCAAGGGGTGTGGGGTCCCCACCAGCCCAGTCAGTGAAGCCCAGCACAGCCACACGTGTGCTCACCACTCCCATGGCCAAGATCCCTGCTAACATGGCAAGCCAGGGCCAGGCCTGGAGGAGATGGAACATCAGTCCCATGGCCAAGCTCCCTGCTCAAATGGCAGGGCTGGGCCTGGAGGAGACAGAAAGCCCAGTCTGGCATGGTACTAAGGCTGTACATGCCTGCCAAGTGTGAGGACCACGTGACAATGCCTGCCACGTGTGGGGGCCACATGACAATGCCTGCCATGCATGGGAGCCACGTGACACAAACATGTACTCACACAAGCCTCACACAGGGACACAAGCCTTTGCAACCCCAGCACTCACCCTACAAACTCAGGCACGGGCTCCCCAGGCAGGTCACAGCCTCACGCCTTCAGCTGCTCCATGTGCCAGGCCCTTCACCCACATTCCCGTCCCCAGTGCTGGCTGTTGAGTCACACCGTCTTCTCTGTGGATACCTCCCAGCCCGCTCAGCACAATGGGCATGCTCTCTCCCGTCCTGTGACTGCACTGGCCTCTTCCCCTCAGGACCCACATCTGGCTGTCTCCCAGGAAACGCGGACCACCACGGTCAGGGACCACCTTCCTAGCTGTCCACGTGGACCACCCCACACCTGACCCCAGGTGGAGTCACACTGCGTCCTGCTTCAATATCGAAAAGGGGAAAAGTTGGAGGAGGGGAAAGATGAAAGAAAAAATCAGGAGGGGAGGGTCACATTCTTGTGAGGCTTTGATTGGAGGTCACTGAGCCCCACGTTGCATGAAAAAGAGAAGTTGAGGGAGCACTTACCCATTCACCTTGTGCTCAGTAAATCTCCACTTAATAAACAGAGTAGAGGAAGACGTCAAATATGCATTCGTCTCAGGGGCAGGAGGGACGATTTCTTGTCTCCTTTTGTCCCACGTCATGAAGACCAGACTGTTAATTTATATTGTCAGGCTGAAGGAGGCCACCTGGGGAGACCTGGCCTATCTGCTGCTGCTGTCAGTTTAGAAACAAAAGGAAAGGCGTGATTTTTGTTCTTTTTTTGTTTTCATTTTTTCCATGACTCAGCTTCCAAGCTCAGCTTTTCTTTGTGGCATAATGAGTTTGGAGTCCTGAAATTTTATTTTTCTTTCACAAATGTCAAGGTAAGTGGTGTGACCAAGGTCACACCCTCAGTATTCAGGATGTGATGTGGCATAACATCCCTGCTGTGATGGGTTATGGTCCACACCCGGAACCCTGCCATCCCTAGACGCTTTTCAAATGCGTACTGCAGTCTCTGACACTTTCACCATTGTAGAAACTGAAATGGACCAAAAGATTACTAGGTGAGTAATCTTATAATTATTGGTGAGGCTGAACCCCGTGCTCATGGGGACAATGCCAGGCTGGAAACTGCATTTCTGACCCCAAAGCTCTTGTTGCTTTCACTCGCCCCACACAACCTCTTTGAGTCTAGAACATTGTCCTTGCCTGAGTCCTACCATCAGAGACAGGGGCTCAACCTAGCCACCAACACATCACACCCTGAGAAGGTCCTTTGAGCCCAGACAGGTTTGGAGAGCACAGACGCCCTGGAAGCTCTGTGGAGGGGCTGCACATTTCTCTATTCAACACATACTCACCAGGTGGCCACCAGCAGAGATGCCACATGGCATGGAGTTCGCCTGGGCCGACAGGACAGGTGTGGGGCTGGGAGGCATTCCCAGGGCACTGGTTGAAGCAGAGCTGTGGGGGAAAGTTGCGACAACCTCAGATCTGCTGTCAACACCTGGTCTCCTGCCCTCCGGGCCACAGAACACTAAGCTTCCTGGATACTGAGGCTGGGTGGGGCCATGGGGGAGAAGAAATCTCAACGAAATAAAGGGTCATTTTAAAAAAATATTGTGATCATGACTCACATAAACATGATGACAGATTTCAGAGATGCTCTTTATCTCATTAATTAAGGTGCCGCAACCAGTTCAAAGAGGAATTCAAACTACTACACTTATATAATTGATTAAAGAATGCTAAAAGGCGTTCATGAATAGATGCAAAATTGCCCTTTACCCTGGAAGGTGAGGAGGAATCCATTGTCCTTCCAAATATGAGAACTTGAATTTCTACCAATTCAAAGAGTTTTTGCATCGCTATCAATTATCTACAGCTTTGAGCAGTGGTCCCCAACTTTTGGCACTAGGAACTAGTTCCATGGAAGACGATTTTCCACAGACCAGGATCGGGGGATGGCTTCGGGACAAAGCTCTTCCACCTCACATCATCAGGCATTAGGGTCTCATAAGGAGTGTGCAACGTAGACCGCATGAATCTGCAGTTTGCAATAGTGTTCGCTGCTATGAGAATCTAATGCTGCCACTGATCTGACAGGAGGTGGAGCTCAGGCAGTAATGCTCACTCACCCCTCTCCTCCTGCTATGTGGCCCAGTTCCTAACAGGCCATGAACAGGTTCCAGTGCATGACCCAGTTGTTGGGGACTCCTGGCGTATAGAGTTGTAAAATAGTTCAAAGAAAATGAAAGATGCAGAGCTCCATAGAATGAAATAACCTGGAAGAGTGTACAAGACGATGCCTTGCTTTCCATTGAAGGCACCTAGTAATCCTTTGGTCCATTTCAGTTTTTCTCAATGTTTCCTATAAACATGTATAACTGACTGACAGAAACAGATCCATAATATAGAGAAGATCCCTGTAAACCAACGAGAAAAAAATCAATTCAACAAAGGAATAGGAAAGAGAAGTGAACAGATGTTTTACAGAAGATATCCAAATAGCCACTAAACGTTTGAAAAGATGTTGAACCACACTAGTCAACAGGGAAATGAAAATGAAAAACCACATGAGAGAAAGTCGTTCTGATTCCAGTAATGCTGGAGCAGCTAATATCAGACCAGTCCTTTGGCAGATGGCAATTATAAACACTGGAAAAACTGTAAGCACACACAACACACACACACACCAATTGCAGGCACAGGAACATAACCAAAAGTAGACAAACAGTAGTAGGGATTATTCCTTGAAATATTTGTCTGAAGTCACACCGCAGTGCATGTAACAGGTGCAGCTAGAGTTCAAGCAGGAAACTGCAGCCCTCCTGGTGAGGAGTGGGATGCAGGGCTGCATTTTCAGAGCAGCTGGAAATGAAGAGAAGATGTCCATAAAGGAGAAGGTCACCGAAGGGAAACCCCACAATCTGCAGGTAAACTCCACTGAAACCTCTGGCTGCTCCCTTAGGTGTGCATGGGTAGGGAAAACTCCAAAGGGCCCAGCAGAAAACAACACCTGTAAGGTTGAGAGAACTGAGATTCCAGCTACTGCCAACTGTCAGGCAGACAGACTTTGGAGTTCAAGTCAACTCAAGCTAACTGCTTCCTATCATTGAAAAAAACAATTGATGCTCTGCTAAGGAAGAATGCAAAACCCATAATCTGTACCACGTTATCAACAACATAAGGAGCACAACCAAAATTACCATGTATGCAAAGAAATATGAAAAGGTGATCCATAGTCAAAAGAAAAAGGGGCCAATGGAGATCAATGTCAAGATGACCTAGATGCAGACTCAGTTATCAGACAAGGACTTTAAAGAAGTTATGTGAAACATGTTCAAAGACTTAAAGGAAAATATGGTTATAATGAATGATTAGATGAGGTATCTCTAAAAATCTGAAAATATTTACAAGAACCCAATGAAAATTCTAGAACTAAAAGTATGATTCTGAAATGAAAAACACCATTTGGCCAGGCACAGTGGCTCATGCCTGTAATCCTAGCGCTTTGGGAGGCCAAGAAGGAAGGATAACTTAATCTCAGGAGTTTGAGACCAGCTTGGGCGACATGGTGAAACCCCATCTCTATTTTATTAAAAAAGAAAAGAAAGAAAAACATTACTCAAGTTTAATAACAGATTGGAGAAGACATAGACGTAACTGAGAACTTAAAGATGCATCAATAGAATATATCAATTCTTTTTAACCCAATCCAAAGGAGAGAGAGAAAAATGCTAAAAAATGAAAAGAGACTCATCCTGCTGGACAAGGTGGAGCATTCTTTTTTTTTTTTTTTTTTTTTTT
>NW_016806169.1:24706-25953 GCF_001698545.2 Rhinopithecus bieti
GTCCTCCCCACTCTGGGAGGTTGAGCCCATAATGAGCTCCATGGGGTGAAGCCAGAGCCGGAGGCTGGGAGCCAACTGGGAGTGCACGGCCGGAGGATGGATTTCCCCAGGGACCCACACGTGTACCTCCACCTGCCTCCTAGACATTCTCTCTGAGGGCAGGGCTGGTGCCAGCTCGGGGATCCAGCAGGGTCACAAGGGTGAGCCAGGTCCTTGTGGAGAGCACACTTAGTTGGGGACATGATTTCCCCTCGCAAGTGTCCATTCTAGATGCTTCCTGTTCCATTCTGGACACTTCCTGTGCTACACCTCCTCAGGCTTTTGGTCTTCCCACCCCTCTGGCTTCAACCCGTCCCCTGCTACCTCCCACCTCCAAGTTAACCCTTGCCCAGCTCCTCCCTCTCTCCAGAGATTCCACCTGGCAAGGTCCCTGCTGAACTCAGTCCAGGCTCCCCAGCACAGATGGGACCCTTGCACCTGCCCTTGGCCCTCCCCACTTTGCATGATACCAGCACCCCAGGCCCCAGGGAGACCCCATTTCTCACTCTACTGCTGGCCCAGTGGCCCTGGAGTCCCACTACAACTCGGGTGTGCCCCTGGCCTCTGAGGAAGCGGAGTGCCCTGCCCCTAGCCAGGCCATCCCCTCTGCTCAATCCCAGGGCCCTGCTCACTACCTCTTCCCCTCACCTGCACCACAGGCTCTAGCCGACTCTGCCCAGGCCCTGAATGGCTCCCCTCTGCTGGTACACTGCCCTGCACCACCTCAGCTTCAATGTGTTCATCCACCTGTCCCATGTCCCCTCGGTCCCCAGGGGCAGAGCTGGTGGCCCTGGTTCCTGGCAGTCCATCTGGTTCCTTCTGGAGCACCAGCCTCAGGGGTCTTCCTGCCCAGAGTCCACTCGAACCAGCCCTGGAACCCTCCTGGCCTCAAGCACACGTTTCCCCTGCAGCCCGACCCACCCCTGCCTGTGAGCTCAGCCCAGAGCCCTGGAGCGCCTTCCCTTCTCCATCCCAACTCGCCCTTGCCAGCTGCTCAGCGGGATGGGCTGACACTCCCCTCCCTGCACCATGAGTAAGAGCCACCTGGGGAGACGCCCAGGCAAAAGCAGCCACCAGGGCCCAGTGGGGGCCAGAAGGCTCAGGTGAGAGGTCCTGGTATTGAGAGGCTGAGACCATGGGCGGAATGGGCATGATCCTTGCCAGTCTCAGTCCAGCCCCAGGGAATCAGGGACAGATAAAAGAGCAGT
>NW_016806170.1:0-1192 GCF_001698545.2 Rhinopithecus bieti
GGAAGGCCAAGGTGGGTGGATTGCTTGAGGTCAGGAGTTCGAGACCAGCCTGGCCAACATGACAAAACCCTGTCTCTACTAAAATACAAACAATAGCCAGGCGTGGTGCCACATGCCTGTAATCCTAGATACATGGGAGGCTGAGGCAGGAGGATTGCTTGAACATGGGAGATGGAGGTTGCAGTGAGCCGAGATTGTGCCACTGCACTGCAGCCTGTGTGACAGAGTGAGACTTGTCTCTCAAAAAAAAATTTTTTTTCTTTTTTTTTGAGGCGGAGTCTCACTCCGTCACTCTGGTGTGATCTTGGCTCACTGCAAGCTCCGCCTCCTGGGTTCGCACCATTCTCCTGCCTCAGTCTCCTGAGTAGCTGGGACCACAGGCGCCCACCACCTTGCTCAGCTAATTTTTTGTATTTTTAGTAGAGACGGGGTTTCACCATGTTAGCCAAGAAGGTCTCGATCTCCTGACCTTGTGATCCGCCCGCCTTGGCCTCCAAAAGTGCTGGGATTACAGGCATGAGCCACCGCGCCTGGCCAAAAAAAACCAAATATTTTTCTACTACTTTACCTTGTTGCAGAAGTTATTTTTGCAGTAGATACCATCCTTCAAGTACCTATGGAACCATTGTTTTTCGGTATAGTATTCAATAAATTACAGAAGATATTCAACATTTTATTATAAAATAGGTAGTGTGTTATTTTGCCTATAGACTAATGTAAGTATTCTGAGGCAAGGCTGAGATAGGACATTCGGTAGGTTAGGTAATCACAAAGGCATTTTTGACATGCAATTTTTTTTTTTTTTTTTTTTTTTTTTTTGAGACAGAGTCTCGCTCTATTGCCGGGGCTGGAGTGCAGTGGCCGGATCTCAGCTCACTGCAAGCTCCGCCTCCCGGGTGCACGCCATTCTCCTGCCTCAGCCTCCGGAGTAGCTGGGACTACAGGCGCCCGCCACCTCGCCCGGCTAGATTTTGTATTTTTTTAGTAGAGACGGGGTTTCACCGTGTTAGCCAGGATGGTCTCGATCTCCTGACCTCATGATCCGCCCGTCTCGGCCTCCCAAAGTGCTAGGATTACAGGCTTGAGCCACCGCCCCCGGCAATATTTTCAACTTACGCGTTTATCAGGACATAACCGTATCATAAGTCAAGGAGCGTATCTATCTGTGTACAGTTTTTGTTGTTGTTGTTTT
>NW_016806170.1:5601-6851 GCF_001698545.2 Rhinopithecus bieti
GTCTCGATCTCCTGACCTCGTGATCCGCCCGTATCGGCCTCCCAAAGTGCTGGGATTACAGGCTTGAGCCACCGCGCCCGGCCAGAAATGTGATTTTAATAGGTGAATTATATTCCAATGCATGGTTATAGTTTGGTATTTTAATTTTAAATTTTCAAAATTTAAGTTGTTTTAGTTTTGGAAATTACAAATACTTTCCTTATAATTAAATCATTATCTGCATCTTTATTATTGTATTTTTTTTGAGACAGAGTCTTGCTCTGTCTCTCAGGCTGGAGTGCAGTGGTGTAATCTCAGCTCACTGCAACCTCCGCTTCCTGAGATCAAGCGATTCTCCCACCTGAGCCTCCTGAGTAGCAGGGATTACAGGCGCCCACCACCAGGCCTGACTCATTTTTTGTATTTTTAGTAGAGATGGGGTTTTGCCATGTTGACCGGGCTGATCTTGAGCTCCTCATCTTAACTTATCCATTCGCCTCAGCCTCCTAAAGTGCGGGGATTACAGGGCGTGAGCCACTGTGCTCAGCCTACATCTTTAATTCTTCTTAAGATAAATTGCTAGGAGTAGAATTACTGGGTCCGTGAATATGATCATTTTAAGGCTTTTTCTATATTGCATTCTAGATGTACCAATTTACACATCTACCTATAATGTATTAGGTATTATAATGGTTAAGCTAAATTCAGTAGGGGATTAAAATACCTTATTTTAGTTTGCATATTTAAAAATTATTTTTATGTGTTTATTTGCTTTTCCTTTAACAATTCAGCTTTTCAAGCCCTTCTATATTGTGTCTATTCAAAAATTGTCTTTTGCTCATTTATTTGAGAGACGGAGTTTTGCTCTTGTCACCAAGGCTGGGGTGCGATGGCACGATGTCAGCTCACTGCAACCTCTGCCTCCCGGGTTCAAGCGATTCTCCTGCCTCAGCTTCCCAAGTAGCTGGGACTGCAGGCATGCGCCACAACGCCCAGCTAATATTTGTATTTTTAGTAGAGATGGGATTTCACCATCTTGACCAGGCTGGTCTCGAACTCCTGACCTCGTGATCCACCCGCCTCGTCCTCCCAAAGTTCTGGGATTGCAGGCATGAGCCACCGTGGCCAGCATGAGAATGGTGATTTCATAATTTATGAATATTAACCTGGACACTGTTTTTTTTAATAGTACTTGTGATAAATACAAGTGAATGAAATAATAGATGGGGAAATTTCTATTGTTAAAAGTGAATTTGGGGTCGGGCGCGGTG
>NW_016806172.1:0-1410 GCF_001698545.2 Rhinopithecus bieti
CTTAAGAGACTAAGAAAAATATTTTGTTTTAACAGAAAGCAATTTGCACATTTTACCATTATGCTTTAAAATACCAATCACAAAACACCAATTTAAAAGATAAATTGGATTTATGGAAAGCAGTGACCTGGCTTTGGATGTACAGTTATATTCATTTTTATTTTATACACAGACTTGAAATTAGCCATAGTAAGAAACATAGCTAACTCCTATTTATGGTGAACTCCAAGAACCACCCTGGGCTTCTGACTTCTGAGCAGCTACTTAACAGTTCATCAGGGCCTCTATCAGTAGCCTGGAGAAGTAAGGAATAAGTAGGTACTGATCATATTGAGGTCATGGGGTCAAAATACCAAATTGAACTTCAGGGGGTTTCTGAATCAATTTAGAATAAGAACCTTAGTTACAGAAATGTGTCCTGGGGTCATCACACCACAAGCCACAAGCTAGAAAATTAATGTTTTATTACCCTATTTCAGAGGGAATTTCTTTTGATGTAATCTCTGTAAATGTCAGTTTCTACACTTATGTAATCATTATTTATACACATCTGGAAAATGCAATGAGCTGACACAATATGTATTTTCAGTAATGGCATACTTTCCTTCATTGTGCTGTCTGGATAGAGTCGGACAGAAGGAAGGAAATGATAAAGATAGAAACAGAAATCAACTAAAATGAAATTAGAAAAACAATACAAAAAATCAATGAAATAAATAGCTGGTTCTTTGGAAAAGATCAATAAAATTGACAAATGTCTAGCAAAATTGACCAAAAACAGAGAAGATATATCAAAAATGGGATATCACTGTAGACTCCGCAGACATCAAAAGGATAACAAGGGAATGCTACAAACGACATAAACTTGACAACTTAAATGAAACTGACCAATTTCACAAATCACCACAACTTACCCAATATGAAATAGGTCATCTGAAAAGCCCTATAACTAATAAAGAAATTGGCTCCATAATTGAAAAACTCCCAAAAAAGAAGTCTCCAGGCCCAGATGGTTTCACTGGAGAATTGTACCAAAAGTTTAAGGAAAATAACACCAATTCTACATAATCTCTTCCAGAAAACAAAAGAGTAAGGAACATGTCCAACTCATTTTGTGAGGCCAGATACCAAAACCAGACAAAAGCAGTATAAAAAATAAAGAACTACTGACCAATATCCCTTATGAATACAGACATAAAAATCCTTAACAAAATGTTTGCTCATATAATTCAGCAATATGTAAATAATATACCACATCAAGTGGGGTTTATTTCAGAGAAACAAAGCTGGTTCAATATTTGAAAAGTAATTAATGTAATTTGCCATATTAATAGGCTAAACAAGAAAAATCATATGATCATATCAATTGATACAGAAAAAAATTTGATAAAATTCAATACCTGTTCATGA
>NW_016806172.1:3427-12647 GCF_001698545.2 Rhinopithecus bieti
AAAAAAAAAAAAAGACAAGCTACACACTGGGAAAAAATATTTGCAAACCATGTATCTGACAAAAGACTACAGTCTCGAATAACGAACTCTAAAAACTCAACAAAGAAACAAACAATCCAATTTAAAAATGGACAAAAGACTTGAACAGATACTTTACCAAAGACATATGAATGGTAAATAAACACATGAAGTGATGTTTAATATAATTATCTATGAGAGAAATGCAAATTAAGACCACAATGAGATATTCCCACATACCTACTGGAACAGCTGAAATGAAAAACACTGACAATACCAAACGCTAGGGAGGATGCTGAGAAACTGGATCCCTCATACACTGCTGGTGGGAATGTACAATGGTACAGCCACTCTGGAAAACAGTTGGCAGTTTCTTATAAAACTAAACACACGTTTACTATCCAACCCAGAAGGCACACTCCTGGGCATCTGTCTTGGAGAGGTGAAAACTTATGCCCATGCAAAAACCTACAGAAGAATATTCACAATGGCTTTATTTTTAATAGCCCAAAACTTGAAACTATCCAAATGTCCTTCGAGGGGTAAACGGTTAAACAAACTCTGGTACATCCAGAGTTTGGCTGGAGCCACTAATTAGGCAGCAGGGACCACAGGAGGAATGTGACAGGCCCACCTTGGAATACTACTCTGCAATAAAACAGAACAAACTTGATACATGAACAACCTACATGGATCTCCAAGGCAGTTACAAGAGCAAAATGTCAAAAGTCAACTCTCTACTCTCAATGGAAAATTATTTGGTCCCGTATATGTTTGAGGGGAAGGGTAGAAAAGGATTTACAAAATAGCATGAAAAACAAACATGATTTAATGAGGCTCTGAGCATCCAGAGCATCTACTAGGTGACCAGACAAACAGGAGCAGGAAGTAATCTCAGAGGTCACCAAATGCAAAGATTCTCAACTGTGTGCAGGGTAAACCTTTTTTCTTGCCCTAATTCTGCTACATAGAACAAAGATGGTACCATCTTATGTCTTAAGTTTAAAAGTAAGAGACTGTAAATTTTCTTCAGGTTTATATTCTCAAAGGTGGATTCTTTTCCTTAATCCAACCCTTGAGATTCATGCCAGGTAATTGAAATTCTAACCTTCCCAAATTTTATAACTCTTCTTTACAGACAGTATAGCACAGTGGTTAAGAGTGTGGACTTCCTGGTATGAGCGCCTAGGTTCAAATCCTAGCTTGTCCACTTAAAGCTCTGTGACCTTGGGCAAATTTCTGCTTTGTGCCTCAGTTTCCCCAACTCTAAAATTGAGATAATAGTCCTATCTCCCTTGTAAGAATGTTATGAGAATTATCTTAATATATGCATGGTGTCTGGAACAATGCCTGCAACATAAGTGTTACTTATTATTATGACCAACACTGATAAACCCCATATTGGTTCTGCAGACCCACCTGGATCTCAGGCAGGGATACACTAGCCCAGAAATGGTGAAGCTGGCAGTGGAAGTGGCAGTGGCTGGCGGCAGAAGTGGCAGCCCAGGAATCTCTGCCTAACATCTATACAAAAACTCCAGATACAGGAGATGATTCTCTCAAATTTTAGTTTCTTCCCCCCAACTCCAAGGATGACTGGGAGATCTCTGTTCATTTTCTCTCCTCCAAGGTATGTACGCTGTGCAGCTGTCTCGGGCATTCTACAGTCTAGAGAATACAAACTAAAAAAGCCAGCAGAGAAAGAAAATCCATTGCCACCGTGTGGCTTTTCAAAGAAGTTTTCAAAAACACCTTTGCACTACCCAAGTCTTGTTGTTCCGGAACACGGTCACCCTGTGCAGACCTGAAATTGTGGCAAGTGGCCAGAGCACATCCAGTGATGTGCAGCACAACACTTAGAGCTGAAGTGCCCTTGAGATCACCTGGCAGAGCATCTTCACTCAACGCTGAGGAAACCTGAGGCCCAAACACATGAGAGGCTTGTCTTTAATTCAAGCCAGAGTTGGGCTGTGGGTCTCTTGAACCCTATTTCCAATGACCTCTTTACCATAAGATGCTGGAGCTCACAAACACAATTTGGAATTCAAGTGTTCTTGAAAAAGTCAAACTCGTATCAGTGCTCCTTCTGTCCTGACACAGCTACAAAGCCACAGGCAGAGGACGTCCATGAAACTGCAACAGGTGAGAGTTACCCAGGAAATGTCACCTCTTTTGTACACTCAAGCAAGAAGAGACAGCATACAGCTTCATGCTAAAATAAAACTCTAACTGCCTCTATATCTGGCTGGTGAGCTTGTTCTTCAGAGTCTGGATTTCATTTCAAAGGAACATGAAATACTGGACTCTGCCAGGGGCTCTTGGTCTATTTTCTGTCCCGCAGCTTTAAGACTTTTTAAATTTTTGCTCTAATGTCACTGTTCTAGCAAGATCCAGGCACTTCTCATTCTTTGTATGTTTGCACTGACAAAATTTTAATGACTACATTTTTTTCTCCTGGAAAACCCCATACTCCAAACTTTTACTTATTGTTTTAAAAAAAATTGTTAATCCCTCCTCACAAATAAAACCAAAGACTGTAAAAGGCTTCCATGAACTAAAGTAGCACACCCTGCACAGGTTGTTGAACATTCTCAGAAACAGTGACAACTGACATACTCAATTAGCCTTGGTTCCAAACCAACCTGATGTTAAGCCATGACAACATGGGTGTTGTGCCTCCTCCAATGATCCAGACGGTGAAGAACACGATGAGAAGGGTGGTCGTGAACATCATCTGGCGAGCATAGGATGCCGTGTCACGGATGGCCAACGCAAATGCCATTGCTCCCCTGAGGCCTGCAGGGACCAAAGAAGATCTGCTTATAAGAATTAAATGACAATGTTGTCTCAAAATCCACTGCTGCCATTTGGGGCTAATAAACTCTATTCATTCATGCTTCAGGGGCCAAGTTGTCTTACTCAGAAAGAAGAACCTTAAAGGCATGATTTTCTTTTATTTGATGCTGTCTTTTGCAAAACTCCCAAACACAATGAAAAGCATCGTACTGCTTTGTACAGCACTTTTTCAGAATAATAACACTCCTATTACTTAAATGATTCTCCTGCTAGTAACATGAAGTAAAAATAAATATAAATAAGTAATAATAATATAAGCTAAAACTGTGATCCCAACACAACCCAAGCACCACATAGTCAATATAAACTTAAAAAACAGGCTAGGTATGAGTATTCAAATTTGTGAAACACAGTTCAGCATTTCCTTAGCAAAAGGGGAAACCACACAGAGAAGTGAAAATATAACCCAATCTACATCAGGGGTGGTCAAGGCTTTCTGTAACTGGCCAGATATTAAAGATTTTAGGTTTTGTGGGCCAAGAGGCAAAATCAAGAATATTATTTGGGTACTTAGATCAAAGAGACGAACATTTCCACAAATGTTTATTATCAAAAATCAATAATAATAATTGAGGCCACTTTGTTGTAATACAGGTCTAATAACGAAAAGAGGGAAATTCTTCCTGAAGGGGATATTTTGCTTAACTGTTGTTTCAAAGTCAGTGTTGTCTAGCATCAAATAGAGTGCAAACATTCATCTGTATAAGACATTCTTAGCTCATGGGCTATGTGAAGACAGGCAGTGGCCAGATTTGGCCCAGGGGTTGTAGTTTGCTGATACTTGATCTGCATTATGGATTTTAAGATTAATACCATCAGTTTAATGTTTTGGAGTTCATCTTTCTAAGCTCTTTCGTTCCTTTCCCATATCATGCTCATAATTTATTTTATAGTAAAGACTGAATCTGGCTGGGTGTGGTGGCTCACGCCTATAATCCCAGCATTTTGGGAGGCAAAGGTGGGCAGATCACCTGAGGTCAGGAGTTTGAGACCAGCCTGACCAACATGGTGAAACACTATCTCTACCAAAAATACAAAAATTAGCCAGGCATGATGGCATGTGCCTGTAGTTCCCTGCTAATGGGGAGGCTGAGGTGCGAGAATCACTTGAATCCTGGAGGCAGAGGTTGCAGTGAGCCGACACGGTGCCACTGCACTCCAGCCTGGAGGACAGAGTGAGGCTGTGTCTCAAAAAAAAAAAAAAAGAAAAAAAGAAAGACTGAATCTACAGTCTTTATATCTAGTATTAATTTTTATTCACCATGGGGAAGATTGTGTGTATAACATGCGAGAGAATGAAAAGTTAGACTTACTATATCTCTTTGTACATTTTTCTACTTTTCGCAATTTCACAATTATTAATATATGTAATCTGAGCACTTCACTACAATTCACTAAAGAAGAGTGACATCAATAAAAGTTACACTGAAAACAAAGTTGATGTTTTCTAGTAATCTGTTCTAGTGAAATATTTATACACATCTAGGTCACCCTACAGCCAGCCAGCTATGTCAAGGGTCAACATTTAAGCCTCTCAAGGGATGTTGACTCAAAGAAGAAAACTTGGGCATCAGAGAGAGACCATGCAGAATACATTTTTCTTAATTTCATTAGGTAAGCATGGTAAGCAATATGAAAGTGAGACCTCAGGTATTTCATAGCCTTGATGAATGAGTTCCTTTTGATAGGCAGATTTCTCCCAGCATAAAATGTCTTTTATTGGAGATATCATTAAACAGCACTGTACACTTCTCAGCTTTTTAGTACAGAAGCCAATGAGCATATTTAAGTTGACCTAGATGACAGGGTTAGCTCCAACTAATCTTCCTCTTGTCCACTGGCATATTCCTAATATGTACATAGAAGCTTATCACCGTCCTCTTCACCAAGCTCTGAATGTGTCCCTGCTGCTCTTGAGTGAAGCTCAAACTCTTTGGCACAGCACTGGAGCTTCTCTGAGGTCTCCACTCTACAGTGGTGGTTCTCAAAGTGTGGTTTTCAAACCAGCAGCAGCGGCAGCTCAGAAATGTTAGAAGAGCCCACTCCATATCCCCAGATGACAGTGAGGCCCAGCAACCTGTGCTTTAACAAGCCCAATGGGCAATTCTGATGTAACCTAAAGGGTGAAAATTATGAGTTTAGATACAATTCTCCTTTCCAACCTCACCTTTTTTTTTTTCCTTTTTTCTTGCATATCATTCCTTTCTTATACTGATTTGGAAAAAAGATTTAGTACAGTTATGCTCAAAATGAGTACCGGGCCCATGTGGCAGGGCCAAGTAACTAAAACATGATTCAGAAAACAGGCAGTGAAAGACACACTTGGACATGATCAAGAGGCATTTCACTGCCACGAAACAAGGCGGGGCAGGGATTCTAAAACACACAGCAGGAGGCACTCCTACCCCTTTCAAGTCAAGGAGCTTGTGCTATATTGGTATAAGGAATGGTTTATTTTCTGATGATCATATGTGGGATTATTTCAACTGCCACTAGAAAGGACTTTCGTTTCGTATTATTTATATACTTCGTTTTTGTAAAATAAATGCAACAGAAACTTAATTCAGGATTGATCCCACCCATCAAGTAGAGCCGGCCCCTCTGGGGTCAGGAAGGAAACCGTTTTTTTGTTTTTTGTTTTTTTGTTTTTACATCACCATGCCGGTTACATTCATCTTCCACTGGAATGACTAGAGCCCTCCAGGCAGTGGCCTGACTACAGAAGAACACAGGACTGGCTCCTGGGGGCAAACAGGCTCTCTTGCTTCTCCTCATTGGCCGTGCCTTAGCATGGCTCCTCCCTATCTCCTACTCAAGCAGGTCCTTAGTACACAAAGCCCTGATAAAAACCCAAGTCACTACCTCTCAACTCTTTTGGATAAGGGGAGTTTTCCCTGGGCTTGGACTGAGAAGCCGTGCCCTCCCTGGAGGTGCTATCTTGACTAGATTGTGTGAAGACAGTGGGTGCAGAAGAAAAATGGCTGAAATGAAAAATGGGAGTCACTGGTACCCATCTGCAGCTACAACTTCAGATGCCTACAGACGTGGTCAGTGTGACATGTGCAGTGGGGAGGGACAGAGAAAGGGATGGGCAAGGGGGGTGTTCCCAGGGAAAGTAGTTTATCCGCTGGCCTTTACCTCTTCACTTTGCCCTGGGCAGCCACAGCTTCCATGGCTTTACACATGGTCTCTTCATCCCCCAGGAACTGCATGCGCCTGATGTGCTTCAAGTTCTTGTCCAATTCATAGACAACGGGAATAGCAGTCGGCAGGTTCCTCTCTGCAGAGACCCTCCAGATGCTTGACAATGCCGGGGAGGCTGTTGCCATGGGCTGTAATCAGTACCCATTTCCCCTTCTTAACCTGTGGAACTATTTCTTCATTCCAAAGGGGCAGAGGTCTGGCAGAAGTGTCCTTCAGACCCTCACAAGAGGGTAGTTGATCTTCAGTGAGGTCTACATACCTGCGATCTTTACTGATGCTGCTGTAGAAGGGATGATTGGGCTCTATGAGAGGTGGTGGGACATCACAGGAGCGCCTCCAGATCTTTACCATGGTTGGCAGCAGTTTCTGCTTTATGGAGGTCCGTCAGAAGCCCAGAGTGCCACTCATTAAGATGCCAAGTCCTCACTACGGGCAGCCATATCAGGTCAGTGGCATCTGGCACTGTCCAGAGGACCCAGATTGCTCTCTTCTGCACTGAGGTGAAGCAGATGTTGAACTTATAGCCAGCATCTTGCAGTGCCTGTCTACCTCACTTCACCTCCTTGTGGCCCCCAGGCTCAGGGAGGTGTCCTTCCAGCCACTGAAGCAGTTCTCCAGGTTCCAGGCACTCTCCCCATGCCAGATCAGCAGCAGCTTGTAGGCGGCAATGGTGGTCAACCTCACCCTCTTTCTGAATTATTCCATGTATCTGACATTTAAACCAGACTGCTGCCCTTCCCTAAACAAGCCAGGCATGCCAATGCTTTTCTGCCTTCCCAAACTGCTGCCTCCTGAAATTCCATTCTTCCAAGCCTAGCTAAAAGGCCACTCCCTTAGTGAAGATGGCCCTGAGCCATTCTCTTCTTGTCCACGTTTCTTTCAGACCTCTTTTGTGCAATTCACCAACCTCTCTCGGAAGAAAATTAACTCTTTGTCTACCTGCCTCCCCCCAGCAGACTGTCAGCTCCGTGAAGGAGGCTGGTCTTTGCATCCTCCACAACCTAAAGCTGTGGCTTATGAAAAGAGGATGCTCTGGCCGGGCGCGGTGGCTCAAGCCTGTAATCCCAGCACTTTGGGAGGCCGAGATGGGTGGATCACGAGGTCAGGAGATAGAGACTATCCTGGCTAACGCGGTGAAACCCCGTCTCTACTAAAAAATACAAAAAACTAGCCGGGCGAGGTGGCGGGCGCCTGTAGTCCCAGCTACTTGAGAGGCTGAGGCAGGAGAATGGCGTGCACCCGGGGGGGGGAGCTTGCAGTGAGCTGGAATCCGGCCCCTGCCCTCCAGCCTGGGCGACAGAGCGAGACCCCGTCTCAAAAAAAAAAAAAAAAAAAAGAAAAGAGGATGCTCAATAAATGTTTGTCAGAGTAAAAGGAAATCATCTTAGAGGACTGTACCTGTATCTAAGTTCAGAGGCAAGCTAGTGTGAGACAAAATGACTGCTTTACTGAGCAGTGCCTGTTGGTTTGATTTCACTATGACTCTGTGAGCCCCCCAATAACTACTGCATGGCAGTAATGGTGGCTGCAACTCACTCTCTGTCTTAAAGGACAGAGGTGCCTTTAAGGGTCACAGTAGCCTTTTGCAACTAACTTCTCCTCCCTCTGTTCTGCAGAAATGCTCTAACTTGGGTCTCATTTATATAAAGCTGACACTTACCACCCCCACTGCATCATCCACTCATGCCAGTTGCTCTCTCCTTACTCTACTTCCACAGCTTTCTTTATTGTCCTTTGTCCCCTCAGTGGCTTCTCCAGACTTCTGAGCTTTACAGGGAAAAGGGGGGGCATGCGGGAGACAATGTCAATTCAGCAGGATGATCACAGCTATTAAATTCCAGTGTTGAGTCCCCCTTGCTTACATGAGTGTATTTTATTTCTTTTGCTCCACAGAAAGTTAGAGCTGGGGGACCTCAGCTAATTAGTTCAATTTCATTATTTTACAAGAGAGGATACTGCAGCTGGGAGGTGCTGAGTGACTTGGCCAGTGCTCTTTCTCATCAGGAGCTCTTTTCCTTCTAATTCTAGACCTGGCGCCCTTCAGGAAGCTTAAGGGTTATGAAGATCTTCTAGAAAACAATCAAGCACTTTAAACACCATATCTCCAGGTCCCTTGAGTGGTAGTGATGAGATAGAAATGCAAATAATTTAGGGAAGAACGTTCACATTTGGTAGTATGGTTTGCAAAATCAACACTAATTCAATTGAACATGTACATCTGTCTATTCCTCACTGCAGGGGATACAAACGGACTAGAAACTTGAATGCTTGCCTTTTTATGAACCTTATCAATTATATTTTAGTCATATTCTTGTTACCTGCTGAATAAAACTCATTTTCTTTACACTTACGCCTTTTTACCTGAAAACATCATCATGTGTTGAAAATTCCAGCCAATCTTATGCCTTCTGCCCAAGTTGAGGAAAAAGGAAAGCGGGTAGATGTGCGCGGCTCTGCCCAGGAAGATGGCAACCTGACCACAGGTGGAGGTTAAGGGCCCAACAGTTTCCAGAATGGCATTCCACACAGCCTCCGGCTGAGCAGGGAATTTTAGGAATGCTGTGACACCTCATTAGAGTCCAGAGAGCTGCCCAAAGAAGCCCGGCTGTCTAGTTTCCCTCAGACAAGTTTCTCAGCAACAAAATGGGAGTAGTTTGGCTAAGCTTCCCCACCTCCTGATTCATAGAGATCATTTCTAGCTTGTTAAACACACTGTTGTAACTTCTTGATTTAATTCAACTGGTATCTATCTATCTATTTCTCTATCTATCTATCTATCTATCTATCTATCTATCTATCTATCTAAATCTATCTAAAAAGAAGTCCAGAATAAGCTACAGTACCACGGCAGGAGAGGGCAGTTGAGAGAAGCAAACAGTGTGTGTTGGGCTCTACTAAAAGAAAAGGCACTAGAAGAAAAAAATTGCTAATCCTGCAGTCAAACGATAAAGAAAAAGTTTGCTGGATAAGCGCTCGCAGGCTTCATTTGCAAGTAAACATCAGAGATTTTAATGGCCAGAAAGAGCCTGCAAATAAGAGGTGGGGAAATTTAAAATATTCATAACACTAAAAGACATTCAGATCACTCACAGGAATGAACCCAGGGAGATATTTCTCTACCTAAGTAGCTAAAATGTCTTTT
>NW_016806172.1:13532-15816 GCF_001698545.2 Rhinopithecus bieti
TTTTTTTCCTTCTCCTTTTTTTGGTGGGGGTGGGGAGAAAGAGTCTTCCACCATGATCTGCAGCAGCAGGGAAGCTTGAGAAAAAGTAGGGTCACTGCCTGCAAACAACCCTGGGCAGTGTGAGGAAGGGCTGCCCATACTGTGGATGTAGTCATGAGCAAGAGGAGAACCTTTGGGTCATCCAAATCAGGGCACCTCCTGGGTTGGAATTCATACAGCAATGAAATGTCAAAAATAACACTGGAGACTGACATGGTTGCTGACTTTTAGATTCACCCAGAAGGGCACTTTACAACACAAACTATCACCTGCTGAGCACCAGTTTAACAGAAAGGCCATCTTACAAAGAAAAGGCCGAAAGGATGATCTTGGAATACATGCAGTCCTTTAAGTCAAATACATTTAGCGTTATGAAATGCCACTTAAGCCTTCTTTTATTCATCATAAAAACGCAGTGAACTAGCATGGACTTGGTCACCTACCCAAAACAGAAATAGTAATTATTATTTTATGATATTTTATATGATTATATTATTGTTATTTTATATTATTATTATGACTATTATTACTATAGCTTCTCCAACAGTGGTTGTCTCTGCATGTAGAAAATGGTGGAATAAGAAAAGGATACAAAAGCGCCAATGATGAAAATGGGGCTGAAAACGTGCTTCTGGAAGGTAAACAGTGCCAGGCCCATGTAGGAGAAGATGAAGTTCTCTGCCAGGAAATGTAACACCTCAAAGAGCTGCACAGAGAAGGGAAAAGGAAGCTGTAAACCCTGCAGTTCCCCCTTCCCTGTGTTAACAAGCAACTCGTGAGTACCAAGCCTCTCTCTCACCTGCTTGGTTCGACTTCTTGATTCCACCGACAGATTGTTGTAGGTGTAATGAGCTTGTGTGATTCCACAGAAAAGGACAGCTACAACACCTGTTAAAACATCCCCCCCCAAAAATCAATGGAAAATAAAGAGGCAGGGGAAAAAAACCCTGCTGGAACAAAAGGTTAAGGTAGGCAAGCCTAGCATATCCAACTTCCTGAATATTTCTGAAACTTTCCTATTGCTGGGTCGGGCACAGTGGCTCACACCTGTAATCCCAGCACTGCAGGAGGCCAAGGCAGGCAGATGGCTTGAGCCCAGGAGTTTGAGACCAGCCTGGGAAACATGGTAAAACCCCATTTCTACCAAAAATACAAAAAATTAGCTGGATGTGGTGATGTGGGCCTGTGGTCCCAGCTACTCAGGAGGCTGAGGTGAGAGGATCGCTTGAGCCTGGGAGGTTGAGGCTGCAGTGAGCCCTGATCACACCTCTGCACTCCAGCCTGGGCAACAGGGGGAAACCTTTTCTCAAAAAAAAGAAATAAAGAAATAAAGAAAAGAAAAAAAAAAGTTTCCTATTACTACTGAACACTCCTACAACCCCTCACCTCATATCAACCTTTCTGTCTCCCAACCCTGCCTTCCTTCAAAGCCAAGTACCTCAACATCCCCTCCTTGTTCCAGTTTTAATGGTAACTATTGCCTCCTCTAAACTCCTCCAACTACCATCTGTAGTTGGCATATAGCAAGCATTCATTCCCTCAAAGAGACTGTGAGGGCCCATCCAAATTTTTGTCATATTCCTCACTGTTTTGAGAATGAATGAACTGAATTTCAAACTAATGCTTTATATACATATATATTTTTTGAGACAAAGTGGATTATATATTATATATCCCTCAGTGGAGGGCAGTGGCATGATCTTGACTCACTGCAGCCTCTATCTTCAAGGCTCAAGTGATCCTCCCATCTCAGCCTCCTGAGTAGCTGGGACTACAGGTGCACACCACCACACCCAGCTAATTTTTGTATTTTTTTGTAGAGATGGGGTTTCTCCATCTTGCCAAGGCTGGTCTTGAACTCCTGAGCTCAAGGGATCCACCTGCCTTGGCCCCAAAATGTTGAGTTTAAATAGGCATGTGCCACCGTGCCTGGCCTATATTTTTTCACAGTCTAGGGCTTCAGACAAAACAGATCAAGAGTACTATTCCATTTATCCAAGCCCCGAACTTCTATATTTCTGGTTAATGGTAATCATTTTGTTGTGCGAGACAACTGACGCACCTGGGACTTTGCCTACACATTTACAGATAACTGTTAAATGTTAAGGAAGTGGGGCATTTTGTAATGCTGCATATAAAGATTTGCTACAGTATTTTGAAAGGGTGATAAAAGTACATCCTAAGTACTTGGATTATGTACAGTAACTGTACTTGAATTTTTTAATGGAAAATTCAATGATTTTTA
>NW_016806173.1:0-1685 GCF_001698545.2 Rhinopithecus bieti
ATAAGACCCTTGGTAAAGCACAGTATTAGGGTGGGAGTTACCGGATTTTCCAGGCGTTGTGTGTCTCAATTTCCTTTGGCTAGGAAAAGGAATTCCCTTCCCCTTTGCACTTCCCAGGTGAGGCGATGCCTCGCCCTGCTTCAGCTCTCACTGGTCGGGCTGCACCCATGGACCAGAGCCAACTGTCCGACATGCACCAGTGAGATGAACCTGGTACCTCAGTTGAAAATGCAGAAATCACCCGTCTTCTGTGTTGCTCATGCTGGGAGCTGGAGGCTGGAGCTGTTCCAATTCAGCCATCTTGGGAACCAGGATTTTTCTTTAATCTTCACCATGACAACCTAGTAGAGCTCTTGGACACAAAATTTATAAAGTATGGGGGCCTTCCTTAAGCTAGAACCCTAGGAATTTTTATTTCTCAAGGAAGTCCACACTCAGTCTTCAGTAGTCAATTACCCTTTAAGTGTCCCTTCCAGGTACTAGCAGCAGTTTCCACTGCCAGTGAGCTGTGATTCTCTGCATCTGCCTGTCTCTCCAGTTTACAGAGTGACAGACTGCCTGTGACCTCAATTGTCTAAAGAATCTAAGAAGAGTTGTTGACTTTCAGTTTGTTCCGCTTTTTTCTTGTTATGAAGACAGAAGTAATGACTTCCAAGCTGATATGTCAGACCAGGAACTGGAAGTTTTGTCTATTTAATTTTTGCCCTGTATGTTTATGCCTTTTTTAGAAAAGAAGTATTGTTATTAACAGTTGCATTAAAATAAACCATGATGGGCTTGATAGACCTCCACTTTTTAATTCTAACTTCTATCATGGTCTTTTCTAGTAACATGTAAGAGAAACAGTTGTACAGTGGGCAGATTTCTCACTTTAATACATGATGAAATTTGAAAGATATTTATTGTATTTCCTTCTTTTCCACGGACCCTTTCTGGATACAGTATAAGTAGCACATCCCTTTCAAGAATAGCATCTATGGCATTTACTAGTAAAATGAACTGCACTAAGTAGGATGCAAGCTGCTGGGAACATATAACTGCCTCTAACCTTGAATCATGATGGGAGAAATATTCACATTGCTGCCCCATTGGCCACTTAAAGGAAAAGCCAGTTGTGAAGTGTTCTGTGCTGAGGTTTGTACTGTTCATAAAGCGGTCAAGTCACCCGTCATGAGCATAAGAAATATGAGAAATTATAGGCTAGAGTTGCATGAATATGTATAAGAAATTTAAATCTGCTCTTGAGCATATAGAGAATAGTATGAGTACTCTTGCTATGTAGTTTTTAAATTTTATTCTATACTGTATATCTACAGTGATTCATTCATTTTATTTCTTGGAAATCCTTTTCTGTTTGTTTTAAATAAATCCTTTACTGAGAAATTAGCTCAAAAAAAGTACATGTTAAACAAAAAGTGAGCAATGAATTTTCTTTTCTCTAGAGAGTTGATAATAAATGTGTGACTGACACAAACTGTTTTTCAGCATTTTCCATCCTTTGGGATGGCCATTTCTAGCCACATGAAACCAAGAGGAACAAACATACTGAAGAAATGTTAGCATCTGTTTTTAAATTATTGTAAAATTTAACATGTAGCTGCAGAAGGTATTTTTATGTGTCACTCTGTGAAACATTACCTTTCATTTAGATCAAATAAGGCTTTTAAAACAATTTTGTACATTTT
>NW_016806174.1:0-1662 GCF_001698545.2 Rhinopithecus bieti
AAAAAAAAAAAAAGGAGGCTGCCGAGGAGACAGAAGAGCATGCACGCCCTGAAGGCCACCTCTGCCCCAGGGACGGTGAGAAGGTTCTTAGAAGGGTGTCAGCTGTGCTGGGAACCAGTGACACTGTGCTCAGCCAGTCCCATGGAACCAGTGCAAGGCTGAGGAGGACAGGAGAAACCCGGACATCCCTGCATTCTGTAAACCAGAGGACCCGAGGAGGACGAATCCTCCCACGCCTCAATTTACAGGAACCAGAGGCCAGAGCCACGGTGAATTCCAACCGCCCATCAGTCACTGCTTGGAGCATGCTCGTTTGTAAAACAGAGGCTGCGCTCTCACTACCAGTGAACTCCATCTGCCAAGGACAGAGGGCTCCCAGCAGGGCTATCACCCCAGGGAGGACAAGCCAGAACTGACAGGGGCCCAAGACGCTGGTCATGAAGCAGCAAGCCCCAGGGATTCAGTCCTAAGGAAATCAGCTGAAAGGCGGGCACCGCACTCTGAAGCACAAAGCGCACGGGGAATTCCATCATAAAAACACAAGACGCAAAAAGTCATTTCCTTATTGCTGGGCAAGTAAATGATTCACAGGAAGAAATCCTACAAAGACATTAATAAGTATATGGACATGTTTTAATTATGCTGAGAAATGTTTCCTCTAAGTAAAAAAGCAGGACACCAAACGATAGAAACAGCACCCATTTTTATCTGTTTAAAATTCAAAGTCTGCAAGGAAATAAAAAAAGAAGGAAAATCAGGGGTAGGTGTTAAAAGGACAAAAAATAGAACGACGCCAAAGTTTTCTTGCATATTTTAAACAAAGGGAAGCTTTAAGAAACATATCTAAACTAAAAGATCTATCACCAAAAAAAAAAAAAAAAAAACCCAGCAGAACGCGCCAGCTTCACAGACACTGCAGATGGGTGCTGCGTCCGCGATCTGAAACTCAAGCGGCTGTGACCCCGTATGGGAGACTGAATTGTTGGGGAAATCTGCTCTCAAGACCCAGAACAATCATAGAACTTAAAAGAAACATATTTAGATTTAAAAGTTAAGTGTGCCAGATCTCTTTATTACTTTTTTTAGATTCATATTCACTCAAGGTTATCTGCTGACCACCTGCACCAGCTCGGAAAACCACAGGAGCATGGCGTGGCCTGGGCTCTCCGGAATTTCAAGGTTCCAGGAGCGGGTGGGGAGTGGGCTAGTGCGGTTTCACAGAAGTCCAGGGACTGCGGGATCCACATGAGAGGTCTGGGAGGGGTTGGGGTGATCAAAGAAGGCTTCCTAGAGGAGCTGTCACTTCAGCTGAATCCTAAAGGACAAACAAGAATTTCACTTAAGCTGAATCCTAAAGGACAAACAAGAATTTGCCCGGGAGGGCCGGGCGTGGTGGCTCAAGCCTGTAATCCTAGCACTTTGGGAGGCCAAGACGGGTGGATCACGAGGTCAGAAGATCGAGACCATCCTGGCTAACACGGTGAAACCCCGTCTCTACTAAAAAAAAATACAAAAAACTAGCCGGACGAGGTGGCGGGCGCCTGTAGTCCCAGCTACTCGGGAGGCTGAGGCAGGAGAATGGCGTAAACCCGGGAGGCGGAGCTTGCAGTGGCGAAGATCCAGCCACTGCACTCCAGCCCGGGGGGCCAGAGCGAGACTCCG
>NW_016806176.1:0-1769 GCF_001698545.2 Rhinopithecus bieti
AAAAAAACATAGATCGATGGAATAGAATAGAGAACTCCAAAACAAATCTATACACATACAGTGAACTCATTTTTACCAAAAGTGCCAAGAACATACACTGGGGAATAGACAGTCCTTTCAACAAATGGTGTTGGGTAAACTGGAAATCCATATTCAGAAGTATGATAGTAAACCCCTCTCTCTTAGCATCAACAATCAAATCATGGAGAATTAAATACTTACATCTAAGATGTCAAACTAGAGAATTACTACAAGAAAACATTGGGGAAAATCTTATTGGTCTGGGCCAAGAGTTTTAAGTAATGCCCCACAGTTACAGGCAACAAAAGCAAAATAGACAAATGAGATTGTCATAAGTTAAAAGTTTCCAGACAGTAAGAAAAACACTCAACAAAGTAGAGTCAACCAACAGAATCATAAAAAAATTTACAAACTACTCTCTGATGAGGCATTAATAAGCAGACTATAAGAGTTCAAACAACTCTATAGGAAAAAATCTAATAATCCAACTAAAAATGGATAAAATATTTAAATCGATGTTTCTCCAAAGAAGATACACTAATGACAAACAGGCATATAAAAAGGTGCTCTACATCATTGATCATCAGAGAAATTCAAATCAAAACTACAATGAGATATCATCTCACTCTAGTTAAAGTGGCATATATCCAAAAGACAAGGAATAACAAATGCTGATGAGGATTTGAAGTAAAGAGAACTTTTGTATACAGTTGGTGAGAATGTAAATTACTACAATCACTATGGAGAAGAGTTTGTAAGTTCCTCAAAAATAAAAAAATAGAGCTTAGTATATACCGACAAAAAAGAAAATCAGTGTATCGAAGAGATATCTGTACTCCTATGTTTGTTGCATCACTGTTCAGAGTAGACAAGATTTGAAAGCAACCAATGTTCATCAAGACATGAATGGATAAAGAAAATGTGATACATATACACACTGGAGTCCTATTCATCCATAATAAATAATGAGATCCTGTCATTTGCAACAGCATGGATGAAACCAGAGTTCATTATTTTAAGTGAAATAAATCAGATACAAAAAGACAGACTTCGCATGTTTTCATTTATTTGAGCTAAAAATTTAACACACTCATGGCGTTAAGAGTAGAAGAATGGTTACCAAAGGCTGAGAAGGGTGGTGAGAAGTTGATGGGCACGTGGGCATTGTTAATAGATACAAACATTTATTTCTTGTAACACCAAAAACAAATATTGGAGGGGATGAATACCCGAATCTCCATGACTTGATTATTCTGCATTATATGCCTGTATCAAAACATTTTATGTGCCCCATTGACATATATATCTACTATGTACACACAAATGTTAAAATAAAAATTGAAAAAATAATATAAAATAAAATAACTAAGAGTATAATTGGATTCTCTGTAACACTAAGGAAAAATCATTGAAGAGATGGATATCCCATTCTCTATGTTGTGGTATTACGCATTAAATGCCTGCATCAAAACATTTCATAAACCCCGCAGATATATACACCTATTATGTACTCACAAAAATTAAAATAAAAAATTTTGTAAAGAATGTCTAATTCTGGCCGGACGCGGTGGCTCAAGTCTGTAATCCCAGCACTTTGGGAGGCCGAGACGGGCGGATCACAAGGTCAGGAGATCGAGACCATCCTGGCTAACACGGTGAAACCCCGTCTCTACTAAAAAATATACAAATATCTAGCCGGGTGAGGTGGCGGGCGCCTGTAGTACCAGCTAGTCGGGAGGCTGAGGCAG
>NW_016806177.1:0-800 GCF_001698545.2 Rhinopithecus bieti
AATAATTAAGTGAGAGTTTGCATATTGAAAGGTGAGACATTCTCCCCACTCAAGGTCCTTTCCCTTGCTCAGCCTCCTGAGCACTGTCAGCTGTGCTTATATGCCCAAGGAAGGAGACTAGAGGATTCCTCTCCATGTAAACTAATTAGCCAAATAAAAAGTACCTACAGAGGTTGAGGTGGGAGGTTAACTTGAGCCCAAGATTTCAAAGTTATAGCAAACTATGATCATACCACTACACTCCAGTGTGAGCAACAGAATGCTCAGAAAAAGAAAAAAAAGTATATATGAAAAATGGCATTTGTGTGTGCCGCAATGATATAACTGGATCCCTTCTAACCCTATGGAGAGGCCCATTCTTAAAGATAAATAGATGTTTGTTGAAGGACTAACATTGTTTTGGTGAGACCAAGACAAACAGCCATAAAAAGGAAGCTGAAAGTAAAATAGACAATACATGAAACAGAAGAAAGCCATACAAATCTATAATATCCATAAATAGATAAGAATATATAATATCCATGAGACAAGTGCAGAATTCTATTTTAAAAGAAACAATCAGAGGTCAGGAAGAGCTCCATGTATCAATAGAAGGTCAAAAGAGTAGGGGAAAAAATCCCCAAATGTAGAACACAATAAGAAAGAGATTTTTAAAACAGGAAAAAGATAATAAAATTATCATATGAGAGGTAAAATATAGAAATAGTACAATTTCCATAATGAAAGAACAGAAAAATGGTAAGAAGAAACAATCAAAGTGCTAATACAAGAAATCAATGGAACCAAAAAAGACCCCACAT
>NW_016806178.1:0-17722 GCF_001698545.2 Rhinopithecus bieti
GGAGGGAGGCAGGTAATCAGGCTGGAGGGAAGGCTGAGGTGTGGCCAGGATCCGTGTGTCTCCCATACTGCTGCCCAGCAGGGACCCTGGTCCCTGTTGTAGATGGATGCCCTCTGGCCTCTTGTTCTCCCCTATCACCAGGCTGTTGAGTGAACTCTCTCCCTGACCCACCCTGCCACCAAACCCTGCTCTGAGGTCTACTCCAGGCACTCATCTGCTCAACAAACATCAATCAAGCACCTTCTCTGTGCTAGTTCCCGTTCTATGTGCTGGGGGTACAGCAGGGGATAAAACAAAGTCCTGGGCCTCATAGAGACGAGTGACCTCTCTCCCTTCTTCCCCATACCCACACAAGTGCAGCCACTCCAGCTTCCCTGCTGCTGCTCAGGGACACCAGCCTTGCTCCCGCCACCATGCCTGCTGCACTTTCTGTGTGGCTTGCCATCCTTTATTTCATTCCACTCTCTGCTCAAGTGACACCTCATCAGACCAGCACTTCTTCTTCTTCTTCTTCTTTTTTTTTTTTTAAAAGACGGAGTCTCCCTCTGTTGCCCATGCTGGAGTGCAATGGCACAATCTTGGCTCACTGAAACCTCCACCTCCCGGGTTCAAGCAGTTCTCCTGCCTCAGTCTCCCAAGTAGCTGGGACTACAGGCATACATCACCACACCCAGCTCTTTTGTATTTTTAGTAAAGACAGGGTTTCACCACGTTGGCCATGCTGATCTCAAACTCCTGACCTCAGGTCATCTGCACACTCTCAAAGTGCTGGGATTACAGGCGTGAGTCACTACACCCTGGCAGGCTGGCCCTTTTTGATCATACTTCCTAAGATAGCCCCTCACATAAGGAAATTTTGGGGGCCGGTGGAATGTTCATTATCTTGATTGTGGTGATCCAAGAGCCAGAAAGATTTGGTCTTTACTTGTCCAGCCTCATCTTTCTCTAACCTCCAGATGATACTCTCCCAGCTACAGGAAATGCATTCATTCCTGGGGAGCCATGCTCTCTCTCACCTGAATTCTCTGCACATGCTGTTTCCTGTCTGAAGATGCACGCCTCCACCCTTGCCTCCCAACTCCTCCTACACAAACTCGACTTCAGCCAGCCAGCTCCTACCATCTGCCTTTAAGGTTGAGGGCATCCTCAGGGAGCCCCCTTAGCACTATACACAAGGAGCAGTTAGGTCTCTGCCCCAGGAGCCTTAACTGTGACTGCCAATTCAAGCCTCCGATTTCCCCTTCCCCAGGCAGCTCAAGTCCTCCCAGTGCCTAGCACACTTTATGGTACAGACTAGGTGCTTAGAACGTAAGGATGGATGGATGGATTGGATGGATGGATGGATGGATGGATGGATGGATGGATAAGGCCATGGATGGATGGATGGATGGATGGATGGATGGATGGATGGATAAGGCTTAGCCCCAAAACTGCTACTTTCTGGGTCTGGAAAGAGCGGAGGGGCTTCCTAACAGTGTGGAAGAGTGAGCCTGACCCTAAGCACGTTGTTGTACAAGTCCCACAGCAGGGCTGGGGAACGGGGTGTCCTTGGGGGCTCCTCCTGGGGCTGGGGAGGACCTGAAAGGACTCCCAGCTCCAGACAAGCCGCATTTCCTGCCCCGGGAGGCAGGAGCCCTTCCTTCCACCAGGGAAGCACGGGGACTCTAAGTCAGGCCTGCCTGCTCTGTCTAACCGCCACACTCCGGAGCAGGATAGCAGTGGGCTTTTCTCTACCAGACAGGCAGCCCTCACACCCGCACACACTGTTTGCGGAGAGGCCAGTGCATACAACCTCCCCACCATTGCCGGAGCCACTGGCGCCCCCTCATTCCCGCTGCAGCAGCCCATGCCTGGCTTCACCCCTGGTGCCTCATCATCGCACCAGGAAGCCAGGGGCCAGGAATTTCTTTTTCCGTTCGGCGGGGTCAGCTGAGTCAATGATCACGTGACTGGGACTGAGTCCTCTGGGAGGGCGGGGCCTGCTCCAGTGAGGTTGAGAGCAGACCCCAGCCCACTGCAGGGGCCAAGGAGGAAATGCTGGCGTCTCCCCCGGCTCCCAGAATCCTTCCCTGGAAAAAAAACAGCGCCAACCGCCAGTTTAACTGAGGACCGAATTAAGGTATTACAAAAGACAGTGGAAAAAAGTTATAAAGTATTTTAAATTTTGTGTTTTTTTATTGTTTTACTTTTCCACGTATTTTTTATGCACAGTTGGTTAAATCCAAGGATCCAGAACCCAAAGATACAGAGAGCTGATCGTAGTTTGAGCTCTCTCTTCAATTACATGCCTATCCCATGCACCAGGTGCAGCTGGTTTTATTGTTGCAGGCTTTCAAGTTTTCAAAAGACAGAGCTCATGACAAACTGCTCTGTAGAACAGAAATGGAAAGTGTCCCAATTCATGGTAAAATTGAGCTCGTTTCTGAAGAGTTCTTTTACAAATCATAAGCACTATTCTGGTGAAAGCAACAGTATGTTAAGTTACTAGACTATCCCATACTATGTCAAAGAAAAATTTTAAGAACATAAGACCTGTAATCATAGCACTTTGGGAGGCCAAGGCCGGCAGATCACTTGAGCCCAGGAGTTCTAGACCAGCTTGGGCAACATAGGGAGACCCCAGTCTCTACAAAAAAATTAGCTGCTTGTGCTGGTGAACACATGTCTTCCTAGCTACCTAAGAGGCTGAAGTGGGAGGATCTCTTGAGCATGGGAGGTGGTGGCTGCAGTGAGCCATAATGGCACCACTGTGCTCCATCCAGCCTGAGCAACAGAAGGAGACCATCTCAAAAAAAGAGGAAAAAAGAAAAAAAGAAAGTCTGGGTGCAGTGGCTCATGCCTGTAATCCTACCACTTTGGGAAGCCGAGGCAGGCAGATTACCTGAGGTCAGGAGTTGGAGACCAGCCTGACCAACATGGCAAAAACCGTCTCTACAATAAATTAAATAAATAAATAAATAAATAAATAAATAAATAAAAATTAGCTGGGCATGGTCCTGGATGTCTATAATCCCAGCTACTTGGGAGGCTGAGGAACAAGAATTGCTTGAACCTGGGAGGTGAAGGTTGCAGTGAGCTGAGATTGCACCACTGCATTTCAGTCAGCTTGAGCAACAGAGTGAGACTGCATCTCATAAAAAAAAAAAAAAAAAGTAAGAATGGTTCAACTTTTAAAGGTGGGTGGCGTGCCCTTTTAATGTCAAACTGCAGCATTGTTCCACCAATACTTGTTTTACAAATAAAGATTGACTAAAGCAGTGGTTCTCACATATTAGAGTGCATCATAATCCCCTGCAGGGCTTGTGAAACCATTGCTGGGCTCCACACCAGAGTTTCTAACTCAGTAGGACTGAGGTGGGGCCTGAGCATTGCATGCCTATGTTCCCAGGTGACACTGATGCTTCCAATTTGAGACCGTGGTCTGAAAACCACTAATGTAAGGAAATATACTAGAGAATATGTTATGAATATACTTGAGAATATGTATATAAGTTAACTTACAGATTTCTGTCCAGTAGAAAAGATAACTCCCAAAGAGGACAGTTTTATTTCCCAATACGATTTTTTTTTTTTTTTTTTGAGTCAGAATCTTGTTCTGTCACCCAGGCCAGAGTGCAGTGGCATAATCTCGGCTCACTGCAGCCTCCACCTCCCGGGTTCAAGCAATTCTCCTGCCTCAGCCTCCTGAGTAGCTGGGACTACAAGCGCCCACCACTGCACCTGGCTAATTTTTGTATTTTTAGTAGAGACAGAGTTTACCATGTTGGTCAGGCTGATCTTGAACTCCTGACCTCAGGTGATCTGCCCGCCTCAGCCTCCCAAAGTGCTGGGATTACAGGCGTGAACCACCATGCCCGGCCTCCCTTTAGGGTATTAACGAATTTTGTCTTTATCTCAGAATGCATTTCGGAATGCCCTTCCTGGAGCACTACAGACACTGTCTCTCAAAACACTCCTTGAACTAGCTTCACCGTGTTGCTGACTCTCTTGTAAATTAAAGAAATATCTTATACGTATTCCTTCATTATTTGTATGAAAGTCAAGCTTTTCACATTGTGAAAATTATACTTCAACCTGGGTGCAGTGGCTCACGCATATAATCCCAGCACTTTGGGAGGCCAAAGTGGCAGAATCACTTGAGGCCAGGAGTTTGACACCAGCCTGGCCAATATGTCAAACCGCATGTGTACTAAAAACAAAATAAAAATTAGCTGGGCATGGTGGCACACACCTGTTCTAGCTACTCGGGAGGCTGAGGCACAAGAATTGCTTGAACCCGGGAGGCCGAGGTTGCCATGAGCTGACATCGTGCCACTGCACTCCAGCCAGAGCCGGAGTGAGACTCTGTCCCAAAGAAAAAAGAAAAAGAAAGAAAATTATACTTTGATACAGTATGCTAATATAAAGGATATGATATAGCTTGGCTCTGTGTCCCCATCCAAATCTCACCTTGAATTGCAATAATCCCCACATGTCAAGGGTGGGACAAGGTGGAGATAATTGAATCATGGGGACGGTTTCTCCCATGCTGTTCTCATGATAGTGAGTGAGTTCTCACAAGATCTGATGGTTTTATTATGGGCTTTCCCCTTTGCTCAGCTCTCCTCTCTCCTGTTGCCCTGTGAAGAGGTGTCTTCTGCCATAATTGTAAGTTTCCTGAGGCCTCCCCAGCCATGCAGAACTGTGAGTCAATTTAAACCTCTTTTCTTTATAAATTACCCAGTCATGGGTATTTCTTCATAGCAGTATGAGAATGGACTAATACAGTGTACTAATAACAGCCCAGACAATAGTATACAGGTACTACTATACTTTGATGCTAGAGGTATTCCCATGAAGGTCAGGAGCAGTATGTGCTATCATTACCATGATCTAACATTATTCCAGAGGTTTTAGGTCAGCAGTCCTCCACTGGAGATGATTTTGCTTCCCTGGGGATATTTGACAATATCTGAAATCATTTTGGCTGTCACACTGAGATGTGCTACTGGCATGTAGCAGGCAGAGGCTGGGGATGCTGCTAGACATCCTGCGAGGCACAAACAGCTCCATAACAAAGAATTATTCAGCCCAAAACACCAATAGTGCTGCTATTGAGAAACCCTAGACTAGACAAATAAAACATGGGAAATCCATTAACATAAATGTGGGAAAATAATAAACTAGTATTGTCTAATGACAGTCTAGCTAGGAGGTCCAAAAGAAGCACCTGAAGAACAGTCAGATTTTGCAGGGGTTGCATGGTGGCTCATGCCTGTAACCTCAGTGCATTGTGAGGTCGCATTGGGAGGATCTCTTGAGGCCAGGAGTTCAAGACCAGGCTGGGCAATGTAGTGAGACCGCATCTCTACCAAAATTTAAAATTAGCCAGGTGTGGTAGTGCGCTCTGACAGTCCCAGCTGTTAAGGTGGGAGTATCACTTGAGCCCAGGAGTTGTAGGCTACGGTGAGCTGTGATCATGCCACTATACTCAAAAAAAATTTTTTTGAGACAGGGTTTTCTCTGTTGCATATGGGGTCTTGCTATGTTGCCCAGCCTGGTCTTGAACTCCTGGCCTCAAGCAGTCTTCCTGCCTCAGCCTCCAAAAGTGTTGAGATTACAGGTATGAGCCACTGCCCCTGGCCTTACAAAATAAAATTAAAAAAAGAAGAAGTTACGGGATGTTATGTGGCCAGTTGAAAGATGTTGGAAAACAGTTGTGCATGTGACCCTGCTGTAACCAGTTATAAAAGTATCAGGATCATTAAGAAATGTACTGCATCTGGCTTTCCTAAGTTTAGGTTTCTGATGAAGAATGAGATGGATCTTTTCTTCCTCCACTCCTCACCTCCCTGCAAGAACCAGGAGTGTGCATTTTGACGGGGAGGCTCTTACCTCTGGCAGGCCACAGGGGCATGCAGAGCCTTTCCATGTGTGTTTTCTGGGTACTCGGATAAAGACCCCTGTCCAGGCCTTTGTTTAGGATATTTGGCCCATAGAGCAATGATGGTGGAATCATCTGGGAGGGGCAAAGGTTTCAACTGGAAGGAGGAGTGATCCAAACTCCAGGTACTGGGCCTACACTTTGTTCCTATTTAGCACCCCGTTAGTGGTGCCTGGGGCCTGGAAGTCAGGGGCCTTGGTGTCCAAGTGTTGGGTGGGCAGGAGGAGCTGAGGGAGGTGAGGGGCATCTCTCCAGCACTGCCCCAGCCCCATCCCCGAATCAATGTCCTCTGATGGCTCAGACACAGCCCCGGCCAGCAGCAGTGCAGGTCAGGAAGGACAAATGCACTCAGTACGGATTTGCTCCACAGTCTCCGCCTCACTTCATCTCGGGTTGAGGGGAGTGAGTCCCCGCAGCACTGATTATATCCTGTCAGCTGAGAACATTCAGCTTGATTTAGAAAGATAAGGTGGGACATCTCTTGGGCATGGCGTGTGGAACAGTGCCATCCCTCTGTGGCAGCGAGCCAAGCAATAAACTAGAATGTGCAAAACCTGTGTCCCAGAATCACCATTCCTGGAGGGAAAGCCAGTATTGTCAAGATGCCCACAACTAAATTAACCCAAACATTCCACCCAGCCTCGAAAACCAGTAAAATTTTGACATTAATACACTAACCCTCAGTTATATACAGAAATGTGTAAGAATAGCCACATACTCTAACGTGCGGTCATTGAGAGAGAGGAATCCATCAGAACAAATGGAACCAAGTCCAGAAACATGTCTGTCTAGGCGCAAGATGCCAGCCTGTGTGTCAGTCAGGGAGGCAGACCAGGGGAGATATTTATTAAGATTTAAAACCAGGCTCCATAGCTCAGGCCTGTAAGTACAATACTTTGGGAGGCTGAGGTGGGAGGATCACTTGAGCTCAGGAGTTTGAGGCTGCAGTGAGCTATGATCATGCTACTGAATTGTAGCCTGGATGACAGAGCAAGACCCAGTCTCAAAAAAAAAGTGCTCAGATGCGCCCTTACATGAAGCCACCTTGGGTACAGCTTCCAAGACTGGCGAGGCCTTACTAAGGACCAGGGGCCCAGCCCTAGCTCAGCTTCTACTGCCTGAGTGGCACCTGGAGGTGGCCACAGTGTCCTCAGTCCAGGCTCTGTTGGGTCTCAGATCCCCGGTCATGCCCCTTGTGCCCAAGCTCTGCCTCATTATGGCCTCCACTGACCACAGCCTCTTGCACCTTCCCAAAGGGACCCCTGCTCATCCTCCCCAGCCTGCAGGAGTGCCTGTGTCTCCAGGAAACCCACCCTGCTGGCTCTGGGCTCTATGTAGGAGAGTTGGGCAGGCTGGATCCCGCCACTGAGTTCAGTCTCGGGGTCTCCACCCATGCTAGGCTTCCACTGATGGGACATAAGTGGCTGGGGGGGTCTTTACATCCATACAAGAGCCCCATGGTGACCAGGAGTGGGGTTCTGAGAAGTTAAATGACTTGTCCAAGGCCCCAGAACTGGCTAGAATTCCTGCACTGCCAGATCCAATGCCATGTTTGGGCCTCCCACTCGGGGACCCAGACACACCTCTCCATCTACCAGGCTGGGAAACGCATGTCTGCTGCAGCTTCCTCCCAGTGACTTACAGCACTACAGATTTCTGGGGACCTTCTATGGGACCCATGGCAGCAGGGAGCTGAGAACTCTTACAGAGCCCTGTGTTCTCTCTCTACCCCTTTAGCTCTGAACTCATGTACTAGCTGCTCTGGTGTAAGAACAGGCCTTGATGAGGGTGTTGGGGCTCTTGTTAGTAGCCCAGGCCTTCAGGAATCAGGTGATGTCAATCTGGAGAGGAGGTGCCTCCTGGAGGGACTGGGGGGAGAAAGCCTGGCCCAGGGCCCTGGCCTCCTGCAGGGTGAGCCCCTCTTCCTTCCCAGGGTCCCCTGAGAATCCAAAGGCATCCAAGATAAAGTGCAGAGTTCAGCTGTGTCCTGGGGTCCAGGAAAGCCAAGGAGAAGTTGCTCCACCTGCTGTCCACCAGGCACCCCAGCAGAGAACAGCCTCAGCCCACCCCAGCCCAACACCAGATCCCAGGGACTGATCCACCTGTAAGAGGGCAGCATGAGACTACCCCATTGTCCCCAGAGNCCCAGAGAGTCCCCTCAGTCATGGGCTCTGACTAGGACACAGGTGGGCCCAGCAGGCTGGTCCAGTGTGGGTGTGGCTGTACATTGGTCCTCTGAAGAGCCTCAGGTGCTTGTGGCAGCTGGTGTGTGTCTGGGCTTGGAAGTAGAGAATGTCCCCCAGTCAGAGGGCAGGGGACACTTGTTTTGCATTCCAGTCCTCTGCAAGTACAGGGACCCCAGGCTCCGGGCACCCCAGTTCTGCCTGCCCTACCCACAGCCTACCACCGTTTGGCCCAGGCAAGTCATCTCGGCTCCCAGAGAGGGAGCCACCCTTCCCACCTCCTGATGTTAGCCTGCACCAGTCAAGTTCCATTCTGGAAAAACCCTCCACATCCTTGGGACGACACCTCTTCCTTGACTCCTTTCCAGAGCTATCATCCCCACTTCCATTTTCTACCTATCATTCGATGCAGAGACCAGCTTCTTTCCTGGGTCAGGGCTGCTCTGGAGGCAGGGAGGTTGTGACCAGGCCATGGGGTATAGCAGAGCACTGGGTATAGACCAGGCTCTCCAGGCACACCTGGGCAGAGAAATCAGAGACCTACAGGTGAGTGCCCCTCCTTCTGGCCCCACCCACCTCACAGGCAGAAAGAGGGAGGCTTCACAAGGAGGCTGAAGCAAGCAGGGGAGCCTGGATCACCTCTCTGATCTCCGGCCCTCCTGGGACAAAGCCAGAGGTTGGAGCTGGGAGGTGCCGAGAGCCCTGGCCCAGTCCTGGTTTCACCGATGAAGTTCAGGGAGGGACTGGGTCAGCCCAAGTCACTAAGTGCATAAGGGAGGGTTCTGACCGTAACCCAGGACCCTGGAGCTAGCTAAGGCCCTATGCCTTTCCCACATAGACCAAGGTAGGAGCATGAACTGGCTTCTGGCTTCTAAGTCTGAGGCCCAGCACACCTCTCCCTCCCCTTGCCTGCAGCTGTTTTCACACATCAGAAGTGAGTTTTTCACTGAGGGGCTGGAGGCACAGCTCCTTGGGCTGGACCAGGTGGCCAATCCAAATAAGTCCCTGTGTGTCCCCACCAGCCAGGTCTTCTCACACCACGCAGCAGCTGGAGGCACCAGGATACCCTGGGGGATTCCATGGACGAGACCTCCCCGAAGTTCCCACAGGAGCACTGCCGTCCCCAGACCCGCCACAAGTGCTGTGTCCATCCAGCCTTCAAAAACCTGGCCCCTCACACATACCTGCCACACTCCTCACACCTGGCTTTCCTGTGAAAAGTGAAACTGGTTCCACCTGGGCCAGCTGGAGAAGGGCCCAGGAAATCACCATTTAGGGGATTAATTCCAATCATTCATTTATTCACCAAATACCCACTGTCCACCTTTCTATACCAGGCCAGGGGTGACGGTCAAGCGGAACACATGTCCCAAGGAGCTTTCCTCTCTTTAGAGACAGGCAGGTGGACTCTCACACCATGAGGTGCCCTCTGGGTTGGGGGTGCCCAGGGCTGAATGCAAGGGAGGGCCTCGCCCACAGGAGGTGCTGGTGGGTACGGACGTGGAGGCCACCACGGGGCGAGGATGTCCAGACAGAGGACCTAGCATGTGCGCAGGCCCAGGGTGTGACCTGGGGCAGGTGCGGGGCTGCTCTATCTGGAAGGCTTCCTGACTCTGCCAACGATAGGCCGTGGCTGGATAAGGCTTCATGTCAATTTTTAACATTTAATACATTTTGATTATGTAACTAAACATTATTGTGATAAAAATTATGAAATATAGAAAAGTTAAAAACACAAAAGACCAGCAAACACCTTCTCTCTCTAAATAACCGTTTCAACAGTATTTTCTGACTTTTTTTTCTCATGTATCTGCAGCTATAAACAAGCTGCACAAGATAGTATCCTTCCCCATATTCTGTTTTGGAGCTGGATCCACTCAGCAGTGAATAGAGGCAGGCTTTAAACAGGCCAGGCATTGTGAGGGCCCTGGGAAAGGAGACTGACCATGTTGCTGGGTGACCTTGGGCAAGTCTCGCCCTCCTCAGGGCCTGGATTTTCTCAGTCCAGTGAAGGGCAGGAAGGGCTGTAGTTGGACTGCATCACACTTCCCACACTCAGAACCGCCATGTGGAGCTATGTGAGCTGTCATTGCACAGCCCCGGGGCAGGAGCATTCTTGTCATAGCCTCTGTGAGTGGGACTCCTGTCCGGAAGTGTGGTGTGCGAACCTGGGGCCCACAAGAGGATTTTAGGCAATATGCAGATGCATTTATTTTACCATTACCTTCTATTTGTAGTAAATGAGACCGATTCTCACCGGGAGGGCTTGTTAAACCACAGATCACTGAACCCCCTCCTCAGAGGTTCTGATTCACGAGGTCTGGGGTGGCACCTGAGAATCTGCATTTCTAACAAGTTCTCAGGTGATGGTGATGCTGATGCTGCTGGCTCAGGGACCACACTTTGAGAACCGCTAATCACAAAGTTCCTTTCATTCATTTGTTTAACGCATGGTTTTGCTTTGTCTCCCAGGCTGGAGTATAATGGTGCAATCACGGCTTATGGCAGCCTCGACCTCCCAGGCTCAAGCAATCCTCCTGCCTCACTTCCCAAGTAGCTGAAACCATAGGTGCATGCCACCACACCCGGGGATTTTTTTTTACTTTTTGTAGAGACGGAGTTTGACCATGTTGCTTAGGTTGGTCTTGAACTCCTGGGCTTGAGCAATTCACCTGTCTTGGTCTCCTAAAGCAAACTTTCCTTTTTAAATACATTTATTTATGTTTTAAAAATGAGTTGACTTAAAGCACATGAATAGATCTTCAACACCAACCACTGGGGGAATGCAAGTTAAAACCACAGTAAGATACCACTACATACCTATTAGAACAGCTCAAATCAAACATAGTGGTAATATCAAATATTGGCAGACACTCTGGAAAATCGTTTTGCAGCTGCTTTAATTAAACATGCACCTCAATATATGACCTAGCAATTGCTTCTGGGCATTTGTACCAGAAAATAAAACTGATGTCTGCACAAAAACTCACACATGATTGTTCATGGCAGATTTATTTGTAATAGCCTCAAACTGGAAACAACCAAATACCCCCCCATAGGTGAATGGTTAAGCAAACTGATAAATCCATTCTATGAAATACTATTCAACAATAAAAAGGGGGCCAGATACAGTGGCTCACACCTGTAATCCCAGCACTTTGGGAGGCCAAGGCAAGCAGATCACTTGAGGTCAGGGGTTCGAGACCAGCCTGGCCAACAGGGTGAAACCCTGTCTCTACTAAAAAAAAAAAAAAAAAAAAAAAAAAGCCTGGGCATGGTATCTCTCACCTGTAATCCCAGCACTTTAGGAGCCTGAGGCAGGTGGATCGCCTGAGGTCAGGAGTTCGAGACCAGCCTGGCCAACATGGCAATACCCCATCACTACTAAAAATACAAAAACATTAGCTGGGCGTGGTGGTGGGCACCTGTAATCCCAGCTGCTTGGGAGGCCGAGGCAGGAGAATCACTTGAATCCAGGAGGCCGAGGTTGCAGTGAGCCAAGATCAAGACCGTGCCATTGCACTTCAGCCTGTCAACGAGAGCACAACTTTGTTTCAAAAAAAAAAAAACCACAAACACAAAAAACAAAAGCCAGTTGTGTTGCTTTTGTCACAGCTACTCAAGAGGCTGAGGCAGGAGAATCACTTGAACCCAGGAGGTGGAGGTCACAGTGAGCTGAGATCACACCACTGCACTCTAGCCTGGGCAACAGAGCGAGACTCCATCATTCATAAATAAATAAATAAAACAGAAAAGCAATAAAAGTAACATGCACAACTTGGATGGATCTCAAAGGGCATTTGCTGAGTAGAAAAATAAAAGCCAGTCTCAAAAGGCCACATACTGTGTGATTCCATTTATATAATGTTCTTTTTTTTGTTTGGTTTTTGTTTGGTTTTTGAGACAAAGTCTCACTCTGGCCTACTGGAGTGCAGTGGCATGATCTCAGCTCACTGCAGCCTTCACCTCTTGGGTTCAAGTGATTCTTGTGCCTCAGCCTCCTGAGTAGCTGGGAGTACAGGCATGCACCATCATGCCTGGCTAATTTTTGTATTTTTAGTACAGACAGGGTTTTGCCAAGTTGGCCAGGCTGGTCTCGAACTCCTGGCCTCAACTGATCCACCTGCCTCGGCCTCCCAAAGTGCTGGGATTATAGCTGTGAGCCACCATGCCAGGCCTTTATTCATTCATTCATTCATTGAGACAGGAATAGTGGAGGGGAAGAGCCAGGAATGAGTGCAGAGGAATAGCAGGAGGGGGATTTTCATGGTGGTGGAACAGTTCTGTATCTTGATTGTAGCGGTGGTTAAAGGAGTCTACATATGTGATAAAATGGCATAGACCTAGACACATGACAGTGTTAGATATTGTCCTATATTTATACAAAATAGAACCTTTGGAGGAAACTGAGTGAGGAGTCCATGAAACCTCTCTATACCATCATTGAAATTTCCTCTGAATCTGTATTTCAAAAAAAAAAAAAAAGGTTAAAATGTTTAAAGTTGCTTTAGACAAAATATTAAATAAAATAATATTGATTGTATGCAGATCTGGCAAACCTCTGACACATTGAATGACTGGCATCTCTAACCCATCCAATGCACAATTGCCCCTAGCCAGGCCCTGTCCTAGGCTAGGTCACCTGCTGGAAGATAGGACTCTGGACTATGTCCTGCTTGGCTTTGGGGTAGAGATGACAGATAAAATATAGGACGCCCAGTTAAATTTAGATTTCTGATAACAAATAATTATTTGGTAAGTATGTACCATGCATATTTAGGACATACTTATACTAAAAATTATTTCTCTAAATTCTCTTTTAACCATCTTCACCAAGCGTTGATATTTCTTTAAATTCTTTAATGTATGTATGTAGTTACTTTAAAGCTCTTGCCTGCTAATTCCAATGTGTGAGTCATTTATGGGTCTGCTTTTTTTTTTTTTTTTTTTTTTGAAATGGAGTTTTGCTCTTGTAGCCCGGGCTGGAGTGCAACAGTGCCATCTCAGCTCACTGCAACCTCTGCCTCCCAGGTTCAAGCAATTATCCCACCTCCGCCTCCCGAGCAGATGTAAGAATGTAAGAATGTGGCGGTCACAGTTGAGGGAGGTGATAAATCTCTGGGATTCCACCTGGAATACTGTGTTGCTCCTGGAAGTGGGAAGAGGGAGTTGCAGAGACTTCCCCCGGGCTCTTCCTACTATAGGGGCTCATCCCCACAGGTCAGGGAGTAAGGTGAGAGCTCTGTTAGCTCCTAAGCATACTCATATCAATTGCACATTTAGGGACAGAGAAATGACAACTGGATGGGGCTGTGGCCTCTTCATCCAGGGATCCATTATTACCTAGCCTTCATGTGTCCTCAGTCTTGTTGGGGAGGGGACATGGTGGCATTGTGTATCTTATGATGTCAGGGGCAGCTCTAATCCTATATAAATGGCCCTCAAATGGTCTGGGTGTTCCCTTTTCATCAGCTACAGTTACTTTCATCAATGACCCCAGATCCTTTTGGAGAATAATGAATGAATACCATGTGATAATGTTGCAGGATCTTTTTCCAAGAATACCCAACCTCCCCTACAATCCATGAGCTGTAGGTCTCAATTATCTCAGTCTGAAAACTGGCTAGGAAATTGCAGTTTTGTGTTGCAGCCTTCTGCGGGCCAGATCTCGTTGTTGTTGTTTCCTGAATACACAAATCAGGAAATATCCTAGGGCTCACACCTGTAATCCCAATATTTTGGGAGGTCACGGCAGGAGGATTGCTTGAGCTCAGGAGTTTGAGTCCAGTCTAGGCAACATAGCAAGACCTCATCTTCACTAAAAATTAAAAAAAAATAGCAAGGCATGGTGGTGCATGCCTGTAATCCCAGCTACCTGGGAGGCTGAGGTGAGAGGATCACTTGAGCCCAGGAGGTTGAGGCTGCAGAGAGCTATGATTGTGCCACTGCACTCCAGACTGGGCTACAGAGTAAGATCCTGTCTCAAAAAAAAAAAATAAAAAATAAATAAAAATACCCTAGTCAACTGCCTATATAACTCTCCCCAGGAATGTCGTCGGTTTTTACCCAATACAACAGATCCCTGGAGGTCAAGGCATCCTGGTTATCACTCTAGCCTTCCTACCAATTAAGTTAATTACATCCACCTTGTTGATGATGCTGAATTGCCACCACCTGGCATCTGCTGTTCTCGCCCTCCACCATTCCCACTGACACCATGAAGCCTGGTCTCACGGCAGCACCTCCTCTTGTCGATCCTGGACTACAAAGGATAGTGCCCTGAGTCTCGGAAAGATTCAGGTGCCCTTCTCACTAGTGCCTTCCTTGGTAGCCTAGAGAGGGGAGTTCCTGTGAGGCCTCCAAGGACACATAGGCAAGTGGTGGATTCTGAATCTGCTGGCATGTAACGAACCATTCCAACATTCCTACCTCCCTGTACTTTCTGGCTTCTTTGATGCTTTACGAATACAGTTCTATAATCTCCACCTAATTCACTGCAGCAACTGTTCCATCCACATTTCAAGGAGCCACTCCAGCAATGTGTTAGAGCCCGAGGTGTCCTGGCCAAGTCATTACATCCTGAGAGTGCCCCCAGGTCAGTGTGTTCTCGTGTATACAGCCTTTAGTCTCTCCCTGGTTCAACACCCTTATGCCCACTCCTCCACCTCCTCTCTCAGATCCTGCCAGCACACACTTGGCAGCTCCTGCAACATTTCTGGCAAAAAAATCATTCTCCCAGAGCAAGTTGTGCTTGTGACCTTGGGCCATGATGAGGAATGACCATAGCCTGGTGTCAATGTGGGGCAGCAATGACGATACATCTCATCCTGCTGTAAGGCCTTATTGGAGGCTCTTTGCCTAGTCTCCAAGCAAGGGGCAGCTTCCCTTCTCTTAGCAAGGAAAGGGGGCTACTTCTTTTAGCCCAGAGCATTCAGTGGAAACTGGAGGTTCAAGGTTCTCAGATGTATCCACTTAAGTTTCCCCATACCAGATATCAGGATACCATTGCTCCTCTCCTCTCCTCTCCTCTCTTCTTTTTTCTCTTTTCTCCTCTCCTCTCCTCTGCTCTCCTCTCCTCTGTTCTCCTCTCCCCTTCCCCTCCCCTCCTCTCTCCTCCTCTCTTTTCTCTTCTCTTCTTTTTCTTTTCTCTTCTCTTTCTCTGTCTTTTTCTCTCTTTCTCTTTATTTCTTTTTGAAATGGGATCTCACTCTGTTGCCCAGGCTGGAGTGCAGTGACACGATCTCAGCTCACTGCAACCACCACCTCCCGGGCCCAAGGGATCCTCCCACCTCAGTCTCCTTGGTAGCTGGGAACCACAGGGACATCCTACCATATCTGGCTAATTTTCATATTTTTATAGAGATGGAGTTTCACCATGTTGCCCAGGCTGGTCTCAAACTCCAGAGCTCAAGTGATCCTCCTGCCTCAGCCTCCCAAAGTGCTGGGATTACAGGTATGAGCCACTGCATACACGTCTCCTTTTCCTTAAGTAATTCTGAATAAAAACAAGACTAAACCATAAAATAAAATTTGTGTTTTTGGGGGAAATGACACAAAACTTCCATGACAGCTGAAATTAAATTAGTTTATTTCTCAATTTTCTGCTGCATGTGTGTGTGTGTGCACGCACATGTCCACACTTGTCCTCGGTTGGTGCTCTATGTGTGTACTTGCTGTAGCTACTGGGTCAGTCTGCACAATGTCTGACTCACAATTTCCAGCAAACAAAAGCTCTACACAGCCTAATTTTCAAGCAGTCAAGACTGAAGCAGCAGTCTCCTTCTGGTTTTGAATTTTTGAATTTTGAATAATTTGAATTAAACTGTCAGGCTGTACTTGTGTGGGAAACTGACAATTTTCAGCAAGAAATTTCCAGGTGAGGCCTGCCACCCTCCAGTGTAACTCTAGGGCCTGCTTGGCAGGGGGACTGGCTTTGGCTGGAGGCTGGGTCAAGAGGGCTCTCCTGGCATGGCACCTTCCCATCCCAGGGAGGGAGCTCTGTTGGGAGCAGGAGATGGACCAAGAAGACCCATCCATTAGGAAAGTGGCCCTTGGTCTGTCCAGTTTTAATGGAGGATGGTGCTTGGTGCAATGACCACTTCTGATGGAGAAACTAGTCAGAGACATGAGCATTTATGGTGTTTTCCACGTGTGCCCCACCGGGACCCAAACTGGAGGAGTGAAAAGTTCCAGAAGACAGATCAAGAGCAGTGTACATGTCACGACTGCCCAGGCTAGGCTCCTCCCACAACCCATCGGTCCTGCTGTCTGGAGCCCTGGGCAGGCTGGTGGAAGCCCTTTTTGTGGTCTGGATTTTCAGCCAGGATGCCTATGGCTTCCTAACACCCACGTGGAGCAGCCTAGTATAAAGATCCTGAAAGTAGGAGAACAGCAGTTGATTAAGTGAACCCAAGATATGACTAAAACTATCTCTGATGGCAAAGCCTTTGATGACAAGTCTGGCTCATAGAAAGATGGCCCTGAGCATGGCACCTCTAACCAAATCACTCACTCTGACCTACTGAGCATATGTGCCCAGGCTTGCTCACAGTCGGGCCTGGAGGAAGACCTCATGGAGTCCACGCGATAACTGCACTTCCTATGTGCCTGTCACTGCTGATTCCTCCCACACCATCCTCTGCCCCAGCCAGCCCAGCCCTGCCATGCCCTGCCATTGCAGTCAGGGCTCTTTGGGGGTAAAGTGACAGAAAATTCACTGAAGTTTGCTTAGGCAAGAAGGGAAGTTCCTTGGTCAGTAAGTTAGCCACAGGCAGGAGAGGGAACAGCTGGGTCTCAGGAATATCTGGACCCAGAATCACCAGTGCTATTAGGATTTGCAGGCTCCTTCCCTTGTGTCTGTCTCCACCTCAGTCTGCAGATCAGTTTTGTGCTCTCAGAGCAACTTTCCCCACAAGGTTGGAGTCAGGCTGTTGGCAGCATGAGGTTTCCGTCTTCCTGGCTTTGCCTCCAAGAAAGGATGGGACTCCCCTTCATTAGTTCTGATTCAGAAAATTCCAGAAGAAAGTTTCTGCTTGGTCTGGTCTGGGTTGGCTGGGTAGCTGGGACACTAAAACTGCCAAGCCCTCTAGTGTCATGTGGTTGAAGTAGGGCGGGGAGATGTATTAGTTCAGGGTGCCATGCCAAAATACCACACACTGGGTGGCTTAAACCACAAACATTTATTTCTCACAGTTCTGGAGGCCGGGAAATCCAAGACCAAAGTACCAGCAACGTAGGTTTCATTCTGAGGCCTATTCTCTTGTCCCATAGGTGGCTGCCATATTGTGTGCTTGCATGACCTCTTCTTTGTATTTGTGCAGAGAGTGAGTGCACTCTCTGGTGTCTCATCTTATAAGGACACTAATCCTACCGAATCAGGGCCCCACCCTTAGGACCTCATTTAACCTTAATGACTTCCTGAGAGGCCTCATCTCCAAATACAGCCATTCAGAGGGTTAGGGCTTCAACATATGAATTTGGAGGAGACAGAGACACTCAGTCCATGATGGAAAGAAAAACTATTCACAAAAAAAGAGATGCAGTGGCCAGAAAAGGGGGCAGACAAAACTACAGATGCTCTCCCCATTTCCCCCAATACACAACACACACACACACA
>NW_016806178.1:18267-37293 GCF_001698545.2 Rhinopithecus bieti
GGGTGACAGAAAATTCACTTGAGTTGGCTTAGGCAAGAGGGGAAGCTCATTGGTCAGTAAGTTAGCCACGGGCAGAACAGGGAACAGCTGGGTCTCAGGAATACCTGGACTCAGAGTCACCAGCACTGTTAGGATTTGCAGGCTCCTTAACCTTGTGTCTGTCTCCACCTCAGTCTGCAGATCAGTTTTGTGCTCTCAGAGCAACTTTCCCCACAAGGTTGGAGTCAGACTGCTGGCAGTACGAGGCTTCCATCTTCCTGGTTTTGACCCCAAGAAAGGATGGGACTCCCCTCCATTAGTTCCGATTCAGAAAATTCCAGAAAAAAGTTTCTGCTTGGTCTGGTCTGGGTTGGCTGGGTAGCTGGGACACTAAAACTGCCAAGCCCTCTAGTGTCATGTGGTTGAAGTAGGGTAGGGAGATGTATTAGTTCAGTGTGCCATGCCAAAATACCACACACTGGGTGGCTTAAACCACAAACATTTATTTCTCACAGTTCTGGAGGCTGGGGAATCCAAGAACAAAGTACCAGAAACGTAGGTTTCATTCTGAGGCCTATTCTCTTGTCCCATAGGTGGCTGCCATATTGTGTGCTTGCATGACCTCTTCTTTGTATTTGTGCAGAGAGTGAGTGCACTCTCTGGTGTCTCATCTTATAAGGACACTAATCCTACTGAATCAGGGCCCCACCCTTAGGACCTCATTTAACCTTAATGACTTCCTGAGAGGCCTCATCTCCAAATACAGCCATTCAGAGGGTTAGGGCTTCAACATATGAATTTGGAGGAGACAGAGACACTCAGTCCATGATGGAAAGAAAACTATTCACAAAAAAAGAGATGCAGTGGCCAGAAAAGGGGGCAGACAAAACTACAGATGCTCTCCCCATTTCCCCCAATACACAACACACACACACACACACACACACACACACACACACACACGCACACATGGCCCTGCCTTTGCCCCTTCCCCACAAGGCCACTCCCCACCCCGTGATTATTTACCTCCCTCCTATCGTGCTCTCTGGAGCTGCCCCTTCCCCTACGTTGTCCTGTGGCTCACTGATTGCTGCATGCAGGTAGGTGAATGTAAATGTAGCCTGGGGCTGGGGGCCTCCTGGACCATGTGTGTCCTGAGCCCCACCATGGGACTGGGTGAGGAAGTGGGTCTCACCCATGTCTATTGTCCTCAGGCAGAGCCTAGCCCTGGGACAAGAGCTCAGTGGGTGATGCAGCTTTGTTGGATTCACCTTAGGCCCCTTTTCTCCCCATCCACTAATAAGGTTCCCAGGGCCTTGATACCTCTGTCCTTGGAAGAAAATAATGTGATTACCCAGCTCACATGAATCTGCCGGTGACTTCCCATAATAGAAGGACATAATTTTCTAGTTCAAAAGAGTCTACCGAGTGACTAGCACAGTGAACGAAGAAAGACCTACAACAAGGCACATCATTGGGAAATTCCAGAAAACTAAGGATAGAGAGAAAATCCTAAAATCTTCCAGAGAGAAAAGACACGTCATATGTAAAGAGCCAAGACTCCGCATGACACTGACTTCTTCCCAACTACACTGGGAACTAGAAAGTAATAGAGCAATATTTCCCAATGTGAGGAGAAGTTACATTTAAATTAGAGCATTATACCCAGCCAAACTAGTAATCAGGAGCTGGGGTAGAACAATGACATTCTAAAATGTGTGAGGATCAGAAAGCTTGGCTTCCATTCATTCTTTTTCAGGAAGCCACTGGAACATGAGAGAGAGTAAACCAAGGAAAAAGAAGATCTGGGGCCAGGGAACAGGAGATGCATACAGAAGAGGCAGCAGGAAATTCACACGATGGTGCAGAGACATGCCAGGATGCCAGCCATGCCTCGGGCTGAGAGCTGAGTCCAGTTTGGAGCAGAAGGATGGAGGGCAAGGGAGAGAGGGAAGCCTCCAGGAAAATAATGGGGCTGATAGAGTATCCAGTGTATCTTAGTTTTTGGATAATTACCACTAGGCATTTGATAGATTGGTTGGAGCATCTGAAAAAACAGGTAGGTAATTGGCAAAAAGATAAATAAGCAAATGAAGGGGAAAAATCTGAAGGAATTATTATTATTATATTATTATTATATATATTATTATTATTTGAGATTGGCAGTCTCGCTCTGTCCCCAGCTGAGTGCAGTGCGCAATCTCGGCTCACTGCAAGCTCGCTTCTGGGTTCACGCCCTTCTCCTGCCTCGGCCTCCCGAGGAGCTGGGACTACAGGTGCCCGCCACCTCGCCTGGCTAATTTTTTGTATTTTTAGTAGAGACAGGGTTTCACCATGTTAGCCAGGATGGTCTCGATCTCCTGACCTCGTGATCCACCCGCCTCAGCCTCCCAAAGTGCTGGGATTACCAGTCTGGGCCACCGCACCTGGCCTGCTTTTATTATTTTTAATCAACACATAATTGTATATATTTATGGGATACATTATAGTATTTTTATACATGTGTAAAATGTGTAATGACCAAATCATAATTAGCATATCCACCACCTCAAACATTTATCATTTCTTTGTTCTGGGGGTATTCCAAATCCACTCTTCTAGCTATTTAAAAATATATAATAAATTGTCACTAATTATAGTCACCCAATAGTGCCAAAGACACTAGAACTATTCCTCCTATCTAGCTATACTCTTTTTTTTTCCCAGACAGGGTCTTGCTCTGTCCCTAAGGCTGGAATGAAGTGGTACAATCACAACTCACTGTACCCTCGACCTCTTGGGGCCACACGATCCTTCCACCTCAGCTGCCCAAGTAGCTGGGACCACAGGCGTGCACCACCATGCCTGGTTAATTTTTAAATTTTTTGTGGAAATTGGATCTACCTATGTTGCCCAGCCTGGTCTCAAACTCCTGGGCTCAGGTGATCCTACCACACTGCTGGCATTACAGGCGTGAGCCACTGCACTCAGCCATGTACTCTTGTATCTGTTAACCTGTTAGCCAACGCTTGGCTACTTCCTCCCCCTTACCCTTCCTCAACTCTAGTAAACACTATTCTAAGCGAATAGATCTTAAATGTTCTTACCACAAAAATAATAATAATAATATGTGAGGTGATTAAAATGTTAATGAATTTGATTTAATCATTTCAAAATGTATGCATATATCACATTGAACACTGGAAATATACACACTTTTTATTTGTTAATTATACTTTAATAAAGATGAGGGAATAATTGAATATAATGTTAAAACAAAAAACAATTGCAAAACCTAAAGAAAATTAATAATCTAGTTCAAACCAGCCTTTTACAGATGAGGTCACTGAAGTGCAGAGAGGTGAACTGACTTGTGTCATCTTACACAGCAAGTCATTGGCAGAGCTTGACCTGAAACCCAAAGCCAAGTGTTTCCTATTACCTCCAGGTCCTTCAGTCCAGTCCTCCCGGGGCTCTGTCTTGGGAATTTGTATTGGTGACAAAGGGAATAGAGAGGAACATGCATAGAGCTCTCCATTTAGATTGACATATTCACACTGTGCCAGGGCATCGGCAAGAAACAGTGCAAACTCCAAGAGTGCTCGCCCCGTCCCTTTTCCCCTTCCCCATCCTCTCTCATAACCAACTTCAGCTAAAAGGTCTGAGAAGATAAGGGAATCTTAGACGACTCTCACTAGGGTGTAAATGACTCCCACCATGATTTTTATTTTATCAAGACATAACTCTAAAAACAGTTTGATGGATAGGCTGCCAGGCAGTAGGATGAAGACAGATGGGAAAACTGCCTACTTGAGGTCAAAGGAGTTTGAGAACAGCCTGGCCAACATGGTGAAGCTCTATCTCTACTAAAAGTACAAAAATTAGCCGAGTGTGCTGGCATGTGCCTGTAATCCCAAGCTACTCCAGAGTCTGAGGTGGGAGGATCGCTTGAACCCGGGAGGTGGAGGTTGCAGTGAATCGAGATTGAACCACTGCAAACCAGCCTGGGCAACAGAGAAAGACTCCATCTCAAAAAAAAAAAAAAAGTCAGACCAACCCATGGAGAGGCAGAGGGTGAGTGAGGGTGGGTGTGGCTGGGCTTATGGTGGTGCACTTACAGAGTCAGCTTGGGAACAGAGCTGTGTGTGTGGAAGTTAAAAGATAGGCTTTGGAGGGACCTGGCTATAAATCCCAGCTTTGCTGTGTGACCTTGGACAACCTGCTTACCCTTTGTGATCTCATATGCAAGTGGGGGTGATAATGCATACTTCACAAATTGTGAGGATTGCATGAGATAACATATAGAAAGTACTAAATTTAGCAGATTGGCAGCACACTAAAAAATAACTCTATACACCCAACACCCTAGACCAGAAGGCATTGTGCTGACTCCCAGAATGCACTAGAAAGCACTGCCTGCTTCTTCCCTTCCTGCCCTTCCTCGCCTCTCCTTTGTTCTCCTCTCCCCTGTTCTCTCCCTTTTTCTCTCCTCCCCTGCCCACCCTCTCCCTCTTCCCTTCCCCTTCCTCTCTCACTCTCCTCTCCCCTGATTCCAGCCCATTTAGTATCTAGGTGACTCTATCCCAAGCTTCTTCTCCTGGTGCCTTTGTCCCCATCTCTCCAAGCCACCTTGATTGTCTCCTCTACCTGACAGGGTCACCCTGCCGGCTGCAGGCTGGAGGGATTTACAGCAATCCCCTCCCTCCTTGCCTGCACAGGGCTACCAGACAGCCAGCAGATATGTGGGCTGGATACAGTGGGGCCCTGGGAGAGGCAAATAAATACATCAAGTTCCCAGCTGGGTCTGCAGATAAGGATGCAGGAAGATGGGGCTGCAGGAGTCACAGATGCTGCACTGCACGGGGTCACTCTTCATAGCCTGATTCCTCTGGCTTCCCTGGGAAAGTCTATTTGGGGCACTTTGAAGAGGACACAGAAGAGGACGGCACCTGAGCGATCTGTTCCTGGGATGCACTGCACTGAGGTGCCCTTCCTCAGCTTGGATTTGGTAGGGACAGGCCTGAGGAGTGAGAATGTGACAGACCCAACCCCAAGATGAGGCAGACAGGAGGGACATTGAGCCCCACAGCACAGGAGGGGAAACTGAGGCCCAGAAGGGAGACAGATTTCCAAAGTCTCACAGGAAGTCAGTTAAGAGTAGATACAGTTCCCCTAACCCCTGACCTACTGCTCTAGACCCCCTTACACTGAATTGTGCCTGGTTTTCCCCAGACGTAGCCATTTGAACTGGCCTTGCCTGGGTACAGAATTCCAGGTATCTCTGCAACATGCCAGGATCCACCTCAGGGATTGTTCTCCCTCCAGATCTCTGCCCCAGCCAGCTGCCTGATGAGATGCCCTCTCTATGGGGCCTGATTTGGGGTCAGCATCCTATTATAGATAACTCGAGGGTGCAACCTCAGTCTCTCCCACATGTGGATGGGATTCTGTTCTAGTGCCCATGGGCAATGGAGTGGGGGAACGGGGACTAACCAGGAGACCTGAAGTGGGGGGGACCTGTCCCATCCACCCCAGAGACAGTTGCCTTTGCCACTGTCGAGGCCACACCTGCCCAAGAGCCTCAAGGTCCTCCTAATCAGCAAGCTCACCCACAACCACCAGGCTTGGCACACCCTTAACCCAGACTGCCCGGGTAGGCTGGGGACATTTCCCATCCCCACCTGCTCTATGACCTCTCTTTCGACCTCTGTCTCCCTCCCAGTAAAGTGAAAGGGATGGGGACCTCCGGGCCCCAAACTCTGATGCTGGGTGACTCTGCAATCCTTTAAGGTTGTCATTGCGTCTCCCTAAGGTGGGTGCAGACTTCACAGTGTCTTTCCAGGCTACTAGAGCTGATTGCCTACAGGCCCAGAGAGGGGGAAGTGCTTGGGAGTCCCATCCCCGAGGGGCAGCCCTTGGCCAATGTCTGACTGCTGTGCATCTGTGGAAGTGAGCTTCCCTGCCTCTCACTGGGACAAACAGGATTCATTTTCACTCTGGAGCTTCCTGGGATCAGTCCAAGGCTGAGACTATGCCTGAAATCACACCTTTGCTTAGCTTCTTCCTCTTCCTTTCCTACTTCCCCTTCTCTCTTCTGGTTGTTTTTTGCTTTTACTTGGGCAGTTTTTTAAACAACCACCTGCACACAAAACATTGTCTCAGCTCTGCTTCTGGGAAGCCACTTCCAAGAGCAAATGAAAACAGCCAATTGATAGCAAGTGACTGAAGGTCTCTGAGTGAAAAGTCAGTTTTATTTCAGCCCACTGAGTGCCCTCCCTGTGCTGTTCTGGGCTTTGATGGGCACAGTGGAGGGGAAGGCCCTGGGCAGCCCCCATACCCCAGGAGCTTTGAGTCTGGGGGATGGAGGAGGAGGAGGAGACTCTGGGCCCGGCCCTCCTGCAGTCTGCAGGAGGCCACAGGAGGTGCAGGGCGGGTTGAGGGGGGACAGTTCTCTGAATGTGTGTTTATTGTGGCCTTGAATGTGTGTTTATCGTGGCCTTTCTATGTCCTGTGATGTCCCCAGAGAATGGAGGACTGAGGGTTGCAGAGCAGGGAGGGGTGGCAGCCTTGTTCTTCCCTGGTTGATGTGCCAGGCTCCTGAAATATTCAGTGATCAGATTTTAACCTCAAACAACAGCGCCCCAACCGCCCCTGAATCCTGCTATGGAAAGAGCCTTTGGTAAGTGTTTTGAAGCTGGAAGACTCCCTCTGCCCACAGAGCAGTGCACAGCCGTTTGGGGGAGGGGCTAGCTCCTGGGGCCCAAATGGGCCTCAAGAGATGAAGTGGGTTGCAGTGTGATGGGAGGGGAGACACAGAAACTGCCAAGGGCCATGAGGAAGAGGGGAAGCCGCAGCCCCCAGACACCCAAGGAGGGTGTCTTCCTGCAGGAAGCCCTCTCAGATGGCAGCCTGCGGCCCAGAAGCCCCAACTCAACTGGCAAACTGACTTCTTCTAAGGCCACAGCACCCCAAGGGCCTCAAGACACGTCTAGCCCATTCCCCTACCATTGCATGGATGGAAACCTAGAAGGAGAGAGGGCAAGAGTTGCTCAAGACCACTTAGAGAGTTTGTGAAGCTGGAGTGAGGTTTCAGGTTGTGGAGCTCCAAGCCCAGTGTGGTCTCCCCTGCTTTGCACTGCCCCACGTTTTTCCTAAGACCAAGGTAGAATTCTTCCTCCTGTTTTCCACCTCGACAGTAAAAGTGCCTCTCTTCTCTGCCATGGGACTGGGAGACATGTTCAGGATGTGAAGTCATACAGGGACATCTTTGAGTTCATAAACATCTCCTGTTCATAAATATCCGACTAAAGACTGAAGCTTCCACTGCTCCAAAAATAGCTTTGGATCCCAGCACAGGCATTTCCAAGAACAGATTTTTATCCTTTCAAGAATTCCGTGAAAGAGCTGGGTGAGATGTGTGCCTCTAGGCACAGCTACTTGGGAGGATGAGGCAGGAGGATCACTTGAGCCCAGGATTTGAGGCCAGCTGGACAACACAGTTTGATCCTCAACCCAAATAAAGAAAGAAAGAAACAGTAAATATAAAAATAATCAATCCAAGAATTCTGTGAAAGCAACGAATCCTCTGGTTTGTATGCCTACCAGAGTTTCCTGAACCTGGTCACACACACTGCCCTGACCCTGTGATCTCAGACTGTGGATATAGATTGGTCTAAACTCCAGATAAGGAAGTATCTAGTATGGTCCATTATAATCCTGGTCATTCTCATTTCAATTCATTTTAATACAATATTAGGCTACTCTGAATATACAATTTCCCAATCCTTCTATTTAAAAGGGACTTCTTGCTTGTAGTGAGCCTTGGGATTGGCTGCTCCATAGCCATATCAAGGCTAGATGATTATTCTGAACCAATCAATTTCAACCCCTTCACCAGTGACTGGTTCAGAGATAAATAGTCCTATGCCAATAGGTGTCGAGAACCAAGGGAGAGGCTGTGGCTTCAAAAAAGAGAAACCTGTCTTTCTAACCCACTAGTCTGTTAACATTACGTTTGTGACTGGGCACAGTGGCTTACACCTGTAATTTTCAGCACTTTGGGAGGCTGAGGTGGAAGGATCACTTGAGATCAAGAGTTTGAGACCAGCCTGGCCAACATGGCAAAACCCCGTCTCTATTAAAAATACAAAAACTAGCCGGGTGTGGTGGCATGCACCTGTAATCCAAGCGACTCGGGAGGCTAAGGCAGGAGAATAACTTGAACCCAGGAGGTGAAGGTTGCAGTGAGCCAAAATTGTGCCACCGCACTTCAGCCTGGGTAACAAGAGTAAGACTCCATCTAAAAACAAACAAAAAAAACACAATAGGTATGTTTCCTTGGTGGCTCCGGAAGCCCTCCAGTGACACCAAGGCACCAAGGGACCCAGTCGTTGGGCTGGAAGCCCTATTAAGGGTGGCAGAGGGGAGAGATGAAAGAACTTGTGACTGCTGATGTCATTGAGCCGCTGAATCAACAGCCAGGAAGCCAGCCTTTCTTCCTGCTTTGTGAGATGATACACTTAATACTTTCCATCTTTGGAGGAGGGTATCTTGTTATTTGCCGATGGAAATATTACACATCATCTCCAGCCCCCACTCCCCTGCCTCACCCGGTCCTACCCTTTACCAGGGCAAGTCCTGCCACAGAGGAGCTGGCTGCCTCAGAACATCTCTTGCGAAAAACAGTCCTGCCTGAACTGGGGTGGAACTGCCAAGCATTTTGCACCCTGCCCCCCTTACTTTTTTGGGGGGGGTTTTATGGTTTTTTGTTTGTTTGTTTTTTTGAGACAGGGTCTCACTCTGTTGCCCAGACTGGAGTACAGTGGTGTGATCATGGCTCATGGCTGCCTCAACCTCCTGGGCTCAAGCAATCCTCTGGTCTCAGTCTCCCTCCAGAGTAGCTGGGACCACAGGTGTGCGCCACCATGCCCAACTAATTAAAAAAAAATGTAGAGATGAGGTCTCACTATGTTGCCCAAGCTGGTCTTAAACTCCTGGACTCAAATACTCCTCCTACCTTGGCATCCCAAAGTGCTGGGATTACAGGCATGAGCCATCTTACTAGGCCATGTTCCCCCTTGAATGCAGGAGTATTGCCTCTTCCAGGTAGGAGTTCCTCTTATTCAGTGAGACAAGCACTGACCCAGATAATTACATGAGCTGCCACTGGAAGAGCTGTTGTTAATTTTGATGGCAATAAAAGGCTTTGCCAGTACGTTAAGCTAATTTCATGAAAATGCTGGGAGGAGGGTCATGGGCTGGATCCCAGCTTCATTAGAACCATTCAGAAAATTCCTCTCAGTTGCCTCCAGCAACCTGCCACGGGTTGCTACTTTCCTCTGAAATCAACAGTCTTCTCATAGGCAAATGTGGATTTTTTTTCCCCTAGAAAATAATTAAAGTCACAAAGTCCAATAAATGCTTAAACAGAATATAGTTTTAATTAAAAACTTTCCACCAAGTCTACAGTTGCAGGTCTCTCTTCGCAAACAGGCATGCTGGTGGCAGCCACAAGCATCGGTCTAAGTATCTGAAACTAGAAACCTTTACAAATAATAATAGTGAATCTCGTTGCTACATATACCCATGGTGTGTGTGTGTGCGCGCAAAGGGGGTGGTGGTGGTGAAGAGAGACGTCTGGGGACAGAGCCAAGGTCCTCCCCTATGGGGGAGGCAGGACACAAGCCTGTAGGGGTGTGTGCAGCAGAACATTTTATCAAACCTGTGTCCAACTCTGCAAGGCAATAATAATGGCTAATTCAGCTATTATATTTAAAAAGTAGCCAAGTACTGAGCACTAAGTGCCAGGTACTAAGTGCTTTGCATACATTGATTCATTTAATCCTCAAGGTGACCCAAAAGCATAGGTATTCTTTCTTTCTTTTTTTTTTTTAAGATGGAGTCTCACTCTGTCACCCAGGCTGGAATGCAGTGGCACGATCTCGGCTCACTGCAATTTTTGCCTCCCAGGTTCAAGTGATTCTCCTGCCTCAGCCTCCTGAGTAGCTGGGATTACAGGCACGCACCACCACACCCGGCTAATTTTTGTAATTTTAGTAGAGACGGGGTTTCACCATGTTGGTCAGGCTGGTCTCAAACTCCTGACCTCGTGATCCGCCCGCCTTGGCCTCCCAAAGTGCTGGGATTACAGGTGTGAGCCACCGCGCCTGGCCAGTACTCTTATTTATGACTTTTTTTCTTGAGGCACAGAGAGGTTAAATAATTTGGCTAAGGACACACAGTCAGTACATAATAGAGTCTGATGCTAGAACCTGCCCTCCTGACGACTACATAGAGCCTGTACAAGGAAAGGCCAGAGTGGGGAGTATAAACTGGGCCTGGCTTCCCTGAGGAGTGATCTTTCGACTGGAAATTAGAAAAGGAAAGCAGCTTCTTGGAGGTGAGGGACTGGAGAGAACGTGCGTGCGCGCGCGCGCGCGCGCGCGCGTGTCTGTGTGTGCGCGCGCAGAAGCTGGAAGATGGAAAACAGTGAGTGTTCAGGAGCTTCTGGCTGGAGGGCAGCCGTAGGGAAGGTCTCCGCAGCCTTAACCGACTGCTATGCTGGGGATGTTTGCTGCCCATCTGGGCCCCGGCTTTCTTATTCTCAGAGGCCCTTCCCACATCTTTAGGCAAGTCCATTAAATCCTCCGCGTGCCACATTAAAATACAAGGGCATATATACAACTCTGAGTGCAGTTGCAACAGAATCGTTTACACAATATTGCATGTCCTAAACATTCAAACATCGATTTCTTCCAATTTTGCAGTTTCCTTTGCCCCTCTTAGCGCCAACAGATTTTTTTTTCAGATCTCAGATATTTATTTTAATAGGCCTCTGACAGAGTCATAAGACTCAGAGAGAAGGGAGAATGGAAGAGGTGTATAAGAAGCTTTCGTGCCAAGGACTAGTCGTTCAAGAATTAGGCGACGCCGCGGGCACTGGAAACACTACGCAGAGCGAAGTAGGGACCGCGCCTGTGTTGTGTAGGGGACCAGAGGTTGCTGATACCTGGGACATAGACTGGGTGGGCACGGGAAGTAAAGCCTCGCGACTTTGGTTAAGCGCGCCCCATGGAGTATCGCGCCGCAGGACTGCAGAGCCGCGGGCAGCGCTCGCTTTGGTGCAGGGTTCCAGCCGCATCTTCCTCGCCCAGCCGGCACCCTCCGCCATTGATCCGCCTCTGCGCCCGGCAAGCGGTGTCCAGCAGGGGGCGCGCGCGGAGCAGGCTTGGGCCCCAGGAACAGCGCGCGGACAGAGTCGCTGCAGCAAGTCCCCAGATCCAACGGGTTTTAGTCCTCCCCACCCTCCCGACGCTCCGGATTCACAACGTTGAAGTTAAGGGTCGATCCGCAAAAAGCGGCCAGGGGCTCCAGCTCTCCATTCCTGGGTCTATCTGGGGTCGGCCCCAGCCTGATTAGAAGCCTTAGTCTGGATTCGGCAGATTCTTAATCTGGGACCCTCTGGGCTCCCGGCTTGGAACCTTGTCTCCCTCCCCTCCCCCACCCCTACTTCTACACACCTGATTAGTTGTCTGTTTCTTTAACGATCAAAGACTTGGGCGGCGGCGGGGTGAGGTCTTGGTTCCCGGCTCCCCAGCCCTCCCGTAACTGTGTCTTTATTAACGTTATAAACATTAGACCCGCTTCTGCGCGCCGGGCGGCGCGGGACGAGGTGCGCGCAGTCTTCTAGCTGAGCTCAGAGGCAGATCCAGAAGTCGCAGCTCCCACCCCAGGCCTCGGCGGACTCTGCCTGGGACGACTCGGGCTCCAGCCCTGCCCGGGCGGGCACTGGGCTCTCCAGGCTCGAAGGCAGGGGGTAAGGGGCGTCTTTCCCCCAGGGCAGCCTCCTGGAACAAAAGCATTTGCTGTAGAGTGAGCTAGAGCCTCCGGGGCCCGCGGGAGTCAGCTGCCGCGCAGGGGTGGTCACTGCGTCCTTAACCACCCCAGGTCTCCCTGCCGAACTCCTTGGCTTCTGCATCCCTGTCAAGACAGCAAGGAAAGGGGGTCTTCCCTGGTCCTCGGGCCCCGAGGTTTCCGGGTTGCTTATAGGACTGGTTCCTGCAGTCCCGGGAAGCTCCGGGCAAATAGCGAGCCCATTCTCCCTTCCACTACCCAGATTCTGCCTCCCTGCGGAAGGCAAAAAAGAAAGAAAGAAAATAGGTAAAAACCGGGGGAGGGCCCAAAGGCCTTGAGTCTCCCCGCCTGACGCCCCTCACTCAGTCCCAAAAAGTCCCCTGGACACGCCATCCCGGACCAGACTCAGCTCCAGCTGCTGGGTCCCTGCCTCCTAAGATCCTTGCCTGGCATAGGCTCCCAAGACCGCCCCCTCAGGGATCCCAAGACCGGGACAACTGCCCAGGACGCAGCTCCCCGCCCCCACCCCCACCTTGTTCGGCAGACAAAGAAGGGTGTGCTGGTCCCGCTGTCTGCGTCCGTCCCCCGACCCCGCAAGGCCTAGAAACCTCAGGGACTCACTCCCAGGCTAGGGACCCAATCCTGGCTGTCCCACCACAGGGTCCCCGACAGGGACGGGTCACAGTGCTCTCACCCCTGGATCCTTCTCGAAGACACCTTCCCTGAAAGGCGCCTTGCGCCCTCCCCATGGGTGGGCTGGGGGGATCCCAGGCCGGAGCAGGTTGTGTGAAGTTCGGTGTTCTGAACTGGGGCTAAGCGAGATGCGACGGTCCCAGCCCGCTGGGCCGCCTGTAGCGACGGCAGGAGTAGGAGAGAGGGAGGGACGCTTGGAGCGTGAGCGCACCAGTCTGTTCATATTTAATTTACAAAGCAGCCTCCGAACCCCGGGCCGGGTGGTCTCTTTAGATGCTGCGCTCTTAGCCTGTCTCTCTTCCCCACCCCCTCCTCTAGCTCATTAAGATGCTCAACACTCAAATCGGGGTATTGATCTCCACGGAAGCCCCAAACCCGCGCCATCGACCCACCACGAGAGACCCCCATGGCCCAGGGTGATGGCTGTGGGACTTGGTGCGCCCGGAGAGCTCAGTGGCTACAGAAGGGGTGGGGATTCTTCGTGTCTCCCGGAGCCTGAACCCCTTTCCTGGTTCTGGCCGGTAGCCGTCTCCAGGGCTAACGTGGGCAGCGCAGGGGGGCGGAAACCGGGTTTTAGCCAAATGCCTCGACGTCGCCGCGCCTCCGCCTCCTCGTCGCTGAAAGAAATGTCGGGGTTTCATGAGAACTAGGGAGCGAGAGTCAGGAACAGCGAGTCTGCTGAAGCCGGCTGTTGAGTGAGGGTGTGAGACGGCGGGGCGGTGGGGGGCCACCGCGGCTTGGGGGATAGTGCGTGTGGGGTTGACCGAGTGTCTGCTTGAGAGGCTGGGAAGATATGGGGGGCAGGGATGGGAGAAATGCTCAGGCCTGAAGTCCCCAGCCCACCGTGCTCAGGAGTAGCGGACGTTTCGACACCATCCTTATCTGTGCTACTGTCTGCTGCAGCTTCCGTACCCCGTTCTCCTGGAGCAGGCAAGACCTGGAGTGAGGTGCTTGGGTGAGCTCGGGAGAGCTTCCCCCTGCTCCACCTGTCCCGCGGTGCGCTTAGGCCAATGAGTCGGGCAGTGGGCTTCAAGCGCTGGTTCAGCCACAAAAGACCAGATGTAAAGAGTTCCGGTTTAAGAGGTTGGGCAGGGCTACGGTGGGCTGGGGAGGGGAGCGTCCCTTCCCAGCACGCCCTGCAGGGCTGTGCGTTCTGGTCTCGGGTTAGACTAGCAGGCGGGGCGGAGGGGGGTTGGGGCGGGGGCAGGGGGGGGAGACTAGGGCATATATCAGCCCAGATCCAGGCAAAAATGGTAGGGAGGGCGCGGCGCTCTGCTAACACTATCAATTATGCATCGTGTTGAACGTGGCTTCGGGGAGGAGGCGGCTAGCAGCGGGGGGTGCGGGAGGGAAGGGTCCGCGCGAGCTCTGCTGCGCGCAGCTCCGCGGGTCGGGCTCGAGGTCTGTCGGTGCCACCGCCTGCATTTGCAAAAAGAGTTTAAAGGCAAAGACACTCCTTCCCCCACCACACTTCAGCCGCGCGGCTTTCCTTCCCCCAAATTCCTCAAAGATGGTTTGTCTCACGTGTTGCAGGGCGTAAAAGCGGCTTGCATTCAATTAGCAGTGAAGCTCGCGGGCGCTGGCGGGACAGGCGCGTGAGGGTGAGTTCGCGTGAATGTGTATGCGTGTGCGAGAGGAGAACGGTAAGTGTCCCGTATGCAGGTGTGCCCGTGAAAATGCGTGTGAATGTAGCAGGGAATGAACACATTGATGCGATTATTACCTGACCATGGATGATTGTAACGTGCCAAGGTCGACTATGGGGAGGGTGTGAGGGGCTGTGTGTGCGCGAATGTGTTTGAACGTTGAGGGGGGAGGTGGTGTGATGAGGGACAGTAACAACGTCAGCGGCTGTGTAAATGTGGGGGTACGTGGGTTATGGGGTGTGTAGTAGGCTGCGAAGAGCCCAGCCGGGACGGTGGGCGTGGGATGCCCCTTATGACCGACTTGTCTTGGCCTTGGGGAGGGTCTCCGTGGCTTTAACAAAAGTAGACCAAGCAGGAGGCGGGAGAGGCTATGCGCGTCCCCGCCAGGCCCTGGAGCGCGCAAGGACTTTCTCCAACCTGCAGCCAGAGAGGTGGGGGGAACGGACGCAAAAGGAAAAACTGAAGTGGTACTTTGGGGCCACCGAGTCCCCAAACTTACCTGTCCCTTTCTTTGCCCCCGTCCCCCGTTTTCCCCCCAGCCACAACACATGCGAGTATCTTCCTTGGGCTATCTTTCCTGCTCTGCCACACCGGGTCTGGAGAAGGGGTTTCAGCCCTAGGACATTTACTGAGAGTCGGCGGATATTGGGTAAGCAATGGGGGCCACCCCACAACCTTGACCCAGGTGAGGGTAGGTCCAGCCTAGAGCACCCCATGGGGTGTGGGGCTGGGGGGGAGGTGCTGTCTGGGAGGAACTGAGAAGGGAGGGAAGGGACCCTCCCAGAAGAGCACAGGCAGAGTGAAGGAGCAGTTCCCAAAGGCAGGGTGTGGGAGGGGCTCTGCCAAACCTGACAGGCGCTCCAGAGGGGGCAGGGAGTCTGTGCAAGTTCGTTTGTGTGACCGGGCTTAAGGTTTTATGGAGAGGGGGACCTTAGGCACCGCAGGGCTGTAGAGAAAGGCGCAGAATCTTTCACCTTCTCCAGCTTCATTAGCTAGTGGCAGCCCCATGACCTGTTGGCTGAGGACGCCTCTGCCCAATGGGAGCCGCCTGGGGGACCTGAGAGGAAGGTCTAGTGACCACTCTCCCAACACACCTGGTCCAAACATGGGGGAAGGACCTCCTTCCCCATAAGGAAGGTTGGCAGAGCAACCTTCTTCTCCCCTCACAGGAGCTGCAGCCCCGGGCAGGTGACTTCGGCCTTAGATGCAGAAGGGCATGGGGATGGGCTTCCCCAGATCCCACATCTCAAGCCGTGCAGTGCAGGTCCTCCTATTGCTTCTCTGCTGGGTTTTTATCACAGTGGAGGGCTGTGTGCACACACGGGCGCATGCCTGTGTTCTTGTGGATGGGTCGGTTCGTGTGAGGACTTGTGTCCTTGTGTCTGTTAATTCTCACAATGGACAGGAAAGCGCTTTGTACCGTGGTGGAAAACGCTGTACAAATGCCGGTTCAGTTAAGAGAACAATGAGGTCTCCAGGGTCTATTGTATCCGTGTCTGGGTGCATATGTGTTTGTGAGTTTAGGAAATGTGTTGTGAGCCTCCTAATTGAGCATCAGGTCCTCTAAACGCCTGCAGAAGTTGGCGGTTTGATGATGAAGCCTCGCATCTGTTTGTATTGTTGTGCGCCTGAATGGGCGTGTATGCGAATGCTGTATGTGGGACAAAGGTTCCAGGGAGGACAGCCAGTCTCCGACAAAAATGTCCTTCCTGGGTAGGATCCATTTCACCGGGTTATAAACTAAGGCTTAGAAACACAGAGAGGGGTCCGTGAGGAGCCCGCTGGAGATAGGCGAGCTGCGGAGCCTAAGGAGGGGCCAGCTCCAGCGTGAAGGAAGGAGTAGGAAGGGAAAAAAGAGCGATGTACCGGGCCGCCGGAAAAGGAAATTAGGGCCCTGGGAGGGAGTATCCGTTGAACCTCCAGATTTTTATTGACCTTCACTTCTGGCCAAGAGAGGCTCCTGGCCATAGAGGAGGTTACCGGAGTCCTGGAACTTGTGCTAGACGGGTTTGCGGAGGCAGAGCTTGATAGGGGAGGTAAGCTAGGGTTCAGTGAGTCACCTTCTTTCCTTTTCCCCTGGCTTCCATCTGCAGGAGCCGTGATGTTCCCCCTTCGGGCCCTGTGGTTGGTCTGGGCGCTTCTAGGAGGGGCTGGAGCATGCCCTGAGCCGTGCGCCTGCGTGGACAAGTACGCTCACCAGTTCGCGGACTGCGCTTACAAAGAGTTGCGCGAGGTGCCAGAAGGACTGCCTGCCAACGTGACCACGCTTAGTCTGTCCGCGAACAAGATCACCGTGCTGCGGCGCGGGGCCTTCGCCGACGTCACACAGGTCACGTCGCTGTGGCTGGCGCACAATGAGGTGCGCACCGTGGAGCCAGGCGCACTGGCAGTGCTGAGTCAGCTCAAGAACCTCGACCTGAGCCACAACTTCATATCCAGCTTTCCGTGGAGCGACCTGCGCAACCTGAGCGCGCTGCAGCTGCTCAAAATGAACCACAACCGCCTGGGCTCTCTGCCCCGGGACGCACTGGGTGCGCTACCCGACCTGCGTTCCCTGCGCATCAACAACAACCGGCTGCGTACACTGGCCCCCGGCACCTTTGACGCGCTCAGCGCGCTGTCACACCTGCAACTCTATCACAATCCCTTCCACTGCGGCTGTGGCCTTGTGTGGCTGCAGGCCTGGGCCGCGAGCACCCGGGTGTCCTTACCCGAGCCCGACTCCATTGCTTGTGCGTCGCCTCCCGCGCTGCAGGGGGTGCCGGTGTACCGCCTGCCCGCCCTGCCCTGTGCAACGCCCAGCGTGCATCTGAGTGCCGAGCCACCGCTTGAAGCACCCGGCACCCCACTGCGCGCGGGACTGGCGTTCATGTTACACTGCATCGCCGACGGCCACCCCACACCCCGCCTGCAATGGCAACTTCAGATCCCCGGTGGCACCGTAGTCTTAGAGCCACCAGTTCTGAGCGGGGAGGACGATGGGGTTGGGACGGAGGACGGAGAGGGAGATGGAGATGGGGACTTGCTGACGCAGACCCAAGCCCCAACGCCGATTCCCGCACCCGCTTGGCCCGCGCCCCCAGCCACACCGCGCTTCCTGGCCCTCGCAAACGGCTCCCTGTTGGTCCCCCTCCTGAGTGCCAAGGAGGCGGGCGTCTACACTTGCCGTGCACACAATGAGCTGGGCACCAACTCTACGTCAGTACGTGTGGCGGTGGCAGCAACGGGGCCCCCAAAACACGCGCCTGGCGCCGGGGGAGAACCCGACGGGCAGGCCCCGACCTCTGAGCGCAAGTCCACAGGCAAGGGCCGGGGCAACAGCGTCCTGCCTTCCAAACCCGAGGGCAAAATCAAAGGCCAAGGCCTGGCCAAGGTCAGCATTCTCGGGGAGACCGAGACGGAACCGGAGGAGGACACAGGTGAGGGAGAGGAGGCCGAAGACCAGATCCTCGCGGACCCGGCGGAGGAGCAGCGCTGTGGCAACGGGGATACTTCTCGGTACGTTTCTAACCACGCGTTCAACCAGAGCGCAGAGCTCAAGCCGCACGTCTTCGAGCTGGGCGTCATCGCCCTGGATGTGGCAGAGCGCGAGGCGCGGGTGCAGCTGACGCCGCTGGCTGCGCGCTGGGGCCCTGGGCCCGGCGGGGCTGGCGGAGACCGGCGACCCGGGCGGCGACCCCTGCGCCTACTCTATCTGTGTCCAGCGGGGGGCGGGGCGGCAGTGCAGTGGTCCCGCGTAGAGGAAGGCGTCAACGCCTACTGGTTCCGAGGCCTGCGGCCGGGTACCAACTACTCCGTCTGCCTGGCGCTGGCGGGCGAAGCCTGCCACGTGCAAGTGGTGTTTTCCACCAAGAAGGAGCTCCCATCGCTGCTGGTCATCGTGGCAGTGAGCGTATTCCTCCTGGTGCTGGCCACAGTGCCCCTTCTGGGCGCCGCCTGCTGCCATCTGCTGGCTAAACACCCGGGCAAGCCCTACCGTCTGATCCTGCGGCCTCAGGCCCCTGACCCTATGGAGAAGCGCATCGCCGCGGACTTCGACCCGCGTGCTTCCTACCTGGAGTCCGAGAAAAGCTACCCGGCAGGCGGCGAGGCGGGCGGCGAGGAACCAGAGGACGCACAGGGGGAGGGCCTTGATGAAGACGCGGAGCCGGGAGACCCAAGTGGGGACCTGCAGAGAGAAGAGAGCCTGGCGGCCTGCTCACTGGTGGAGTCCCAGTCCAAGGCCAACCAAGAGGAGTTCGAGGCGGGCTCTGAGTACAGCGATCGGCTGCCCCTGGGAGCCGAGGCGGTCAACATCGCCCAGGAGATTAATGGCAACTACAGGCAGACGGCAGGCTGAACCTCGGCCCGTCCGGCCCGCCCATTCCCGACCTCCACCTAGGGTGCCTGGGAGCAGCAGTCTAGGGCTGGCAGGACTTATGTCCCCCGTCCCCAACCTTCACCTACTCCTCCCCCTTCCCACTTCGCAACCTTGACTACTAGGGACTTCTAGTAGGGAGTGGGCCGTTTCACCAGTCCCCGCTACCCACGGCTGCCATTCTCCCTGCGAGCTGAATCCCTTACCCGCCAAGCACAGTGTTTCTCTTACCCCATGCAAGACTCCACCCGCAGACGATGGGCAATATCTATGTCCCTCCATTCCCAACGCGATTATCTGCGAAATCCGCCCCGCAGCCCGCCCCACCGTGGGCTCTGGAGCCACAAGAAACGAGCGAAGACGTTGGAAACCTCGCGGTAACGCCGTGGTTTCGGGGCCAGCCCGGGCCAGTGGAGTGCTGTGGGGTCGCACTTCGACCTCTCCCCTCCCCCTTCCTTTCTTTCTTTGTTTTCCTTTTTTTTTTTTTTTTTTTTTTTTTTTTTTTTTTTATAATATAGG